>NC_056728.1:1954599834-1954749834 GCF_019279795.1 Protopterus annectens
TGTCTCACAAGGTGTAAACACATTGCAGTATAAATCTATAAGAGTAATTGTGTCACAATATCCCATATATGTTAGAATAGGTAGTGCCCCTCCATATGAGATGCATAATGTCATTAGTCAGTCGGCATGGTAGATACAGGTTCATATATTCATAGATTGGTGCTAGGCTATACAATCCTAGCCATAACAATTCCCTGGCTATTTCTTCCCACACTATTTACTTCCCTGGACCCCTATCTAGCAGGGCGACTGACATGACCCCGGGGGTGAATTTCCTTTCTCCCATCCAATCATCAAGGTTCCTTTTGAAGAGAGCCAAAGAGGCGCTCTGCTTGACATGTATGGGCAGTCTATTCCAGAGTCTGGGCAGTCTCTGGGTTAGGACCCTATCCCTCCAGCATGTTTTGTTTATTGTGATGACAAGGTCTCAATCCCTGGAGTGTGTGGCTCTGAGGGATTGGGATTTCTTTAAGTGTAGCATGTCCAACAGTTCTGGGTTTGACATGGCGACATGGCCTTGTATGTTAAGCAGAGATCACCTAGGAGTAGACTATATGCGACAGAGTATACCTGGAGTTTTTTAAGGCGTTCAGCATAGGGAATCTGCTTTAGGCCTGTGATTCTTTTAGTGAGATATTTCTGCCTTTCCAGTAGTTGCAGATGTCTTGAGAGGTACATGCCAAATGCGGCATTGTATTCTATAATGGGTCTAATGAGGGATGAGCAAAGTGGGACAATGACCTCCTTTTTTCTGGATGAAAAGCCCTTAGTGATGAGGTGTGCCACTTAGAAGGATTTCCTGACTGTTGTGGCAATGTGGTTATTGAAGGTGTGACCACTGTCCACCTGTGTCCCTAAGTCTCTTATCACACTTTCGGTGTTTAGTGTACTGCCACCTATGTGGTAATTCACGGGTACATGTTTTTTCCCAAGGGGATAACTATGCATTTCTTGGCATTGAACTTGAGCCCATGGCTCTGGCACCAAGCATCTGTTTCTGTAAGGCCCTTTTGTAGAGTATCCACATCATTTGGGGATTCAATAATGGCTCCCAGTTTGCAGTCATCTGCAAACTTTGTTAGCCAGAGTTCCTTAGTGTTGGCCAGTACTTCAGAGATGTAGATGCCAAACAAGAGAGGTCCCAGGACTGAACTCTGAGGTACTCCACTTGTCACTTGTCTGGAGCTGGAATTGGAGTCAGCTACTTTTACAGTGTGGGTTCTGTCAGTAAGCCAGTTGGCAAACCATTGAGTGACGTAGGTATTAATGCCCAGCTTAGTAAGTTTATCTATGATTCCAAAGTGGGGGATGGTGTCAAAGGCCTTGGCGAGGTCCAGTTAGGCTGTGTGGACTGCCTTTCCCTCGTCCACAGCTCTGGAGACTGATTCAAAGAAGTCAATCAGGTTCAGGAGACAAGATTGGCCCTTCAAGAACCCAAACTGGGTGGGGTCCAGTGTTTTAAGGTTGCCAATGTCTTTGTTTATAAGTTCCATGATAATACATTCCATGGCCTTGCAGATCAGGCTATTCAGACTGATGGGGCAGTAGTTCCCAGGATCCAAGCTGGATCCCCCCTTGTGGAGTGGGATAACTGTAGCTGTATGCCACTCAGTGGGCACGAAGCCTGAGGTGAGGGTATGATTAAACATGACACTTAGGTGAGGTGCCAGTTCATTTTGTAGTTCATGTTGTATACAGCCCGGGATGTCATCTGGTCCCATGGATGCTGTATTCTTAGCTTTGGAGAGTGCGTTATTTACCTGTGTGGCCATTATTACTGGAATTTGGCAATCTTCCAGTATTGAGATGGGCCATTTTGGGGGTGAGAGGGAGGTGAAGTTGGATATTGGCAATATCCTTGGGATCAGTATATTTAATGCCATTCTGCTGTAGCTCAGAGCAGATCTGAGCATTGCCATTTAGATTCTTGACATAGTTATAGAATGCCTTGTGGTTGTCTTTGCAGAGGCTATTTGTGTGGACAAACTGAACATGGGGAATACAAGGGTACAATGTACAATGCACATTGCCATTACACAAACAAGATGTTAATGCATAACTGTACTGGCAACTGTTATGGGACACTGTCATTGTAGCAACTGCACGTGATGCATTTGGTCATGTCCATGCCATGTGTCATCTGAGGACCTATGGTTAATAGCCTATGTTCATATATGCATATACTGTTATACTGTTATTCTGATTTAATTCTTGTACTAGTTTGAGGTGCATCACATCTCTGTTTATATTAATGAATGGCAGGGTGTTGTACAACTATAGATGCTATTGATGTATGGACTGCAAAGTTTTACTCTACATGATGGAGATGGTCACATGACCAAGTCGGGCATACAGATAAGCAATATATGTTAATTTCAGTGACTACGAACAGATACTATACAGCACTACTGTATTTCATATGTTGCTCACATTATGCGGTAGAGTTCCAATGAGAAGCAGTGACTATGCATATTGTCTTAACTATGTGAGTAATAACTGCTGATGTAAAGTGTGTGTGTTGTGAGATGGGACAGATATGTGCAACACTACCATCTGTAAGGTTTCCATATGTTATACACATGGGTAATCTATGTATACTATGACATCTTTAAATGTTCACATGGTTTGGACACAATAAAACTTGTGCCATGGATATGCACAGTGTGACTGGCACACAGATAGAAACTATGCTCATAGTACTGTGAATATGACTGTGTAACATCAGTGTGTAACTGATGCATATACAAGACAGTGTAGACATTCTATTCTAAATACAGCTTTAGGGGTGGTATGTTTAATATACATCATACATTTATACGTTTTTCACTGTATACAGTGGATATGCACAGGATATTTGCACCTGGCTATGAAAAAAGAACTGCATTGCTAAGAGGGCATTGCAGTATTAGCACAAGAATCATTAACAGTAACCATATCATATACATCTTATCTGTTAACTGATGTAGGTAGAATTTCTACTGAACTAATTTTGGGAAATAATTTTATATACTTCGATGGGATGATTTACAAACAAAAGACAGGGGTAGCCATGGGTTCAATTTCTGCCCCAATTTTTGCACATATAATAATGGCATATTAGGAGCATCACCATGTATTTAATTTAAGCTATAAAAAGGGCCTGGATCCATTATCCATGCTATCCTGATGATTTGGTCATCTTTTGGAAGGATACTGTCGAAAAAGTATTGGAATTATTTCTGTATATCAACAGTACCACTCAATTTCTAAAATTTACCATGAAATATTCAACTAATATCTTAAACTATCTGGATATACAGGTTACCAAAGATGTTATGAATAAGAAATTTGTAAGCTTACTTACTTGAACACCTTATTACATTTTGATACTTGACACCCACCAACATCAGAAGAAACCCTTGGTAAAAGAACAATTGGTTAGGTTGTGCCGCATGATTTCTGATCCTGTTTTGTTCCAACAGGAAACTGAAAAACTATGATCCATGTTTAGAAAAAGCAGATACCCAGAGGATTTTCAGGTAAATATTTTTTCAGAAGTCAACCTGAAAAGAGAAAAAGGATTGTATTTTCCCTTTCTAGGAGAACCAGTATCCCACAAGTTAGAACCAAACAAAAAAAAAATTATTTTAATAATCATCTTGTACTCATTTAAAATGAGAATTGTGATGTAATCTCCCAAATAGCGATAAGGAATTGGAAGGTGTTTGAACTGGGTTGGATTAATCAAGAAGCAGTAGGAAACAACCCCTGTATTGTTTTCAGGAGGGATTGGTGTATCAAAAACTATACTGAAAGAATGGGAGAGACACGTAATATCTCCCCACAATTTAATTTAACCAGAAAGGGGATATTTAGATGTGGAAGATGCCCCCATTGTTTTCTTATATTTGACAGTACAAATGTTAATGTAAAATGTTACTGCTATATCAAGTCAGATATTCATGTGAATTGTAGATCCAAAGGAGTCATATACATTGCTATTTGTCAGGCATGCCTCAAATTTTATTTAGAGAAAAATGAGACATAATTTAAAGAGAGGATATATGAACATATGTATGCTATCAAAAAACTTCAAACAAATGCTCTCTGGAAACATTCAGCAGGATGAAGGACACTCATTCAATTTTTTAGTTTAGATGCTGTGGGATCAGATTTAATGGGTGGACCATGGAAGCTTTGGCTAGAAGCCAAAGAATTACTGTCACAGACCACAGTTATTTGCCTCTGGAACCAGTGGTCTTAATGACACTATTTCTATCTTACCTATTTTCAAATTAAAATCAGTAGGATATGATTTAATTGGATTTCTAGTTGTCATTTTTACAGTATGCTAATTGAACCGTATTTGTTATTTAATAAATTTGGGATAGGTTTACATATTTTCATATTTTTATATGTTGATATTTATTTTTTATACATATTAAAGTTTTTCTAATTTGACAGGTAATGATAGGATGCTGTTGCTTTAAATGCTTGAATTGTTGAATGATGTCTAATACGTCCTGTTCTTAGTTTATTTAAGGAAGTGATGTTTTAATTAGTTTTTATCTCTGATGAAGTCCTGAATATTTTATGGGGATGTAAGCACTCAGATTTTTTGTTAAACAGTATTTTCTTAGAACTGTGTTATTATTTAGAACTTCTTAAGTTCCTAACATTTGTGTGCTTCTAGATCCTATTTCATGTCTTGTATTCACTGGTGCTGTGGGCAGTGTTTATTCTTCTGAATGAGTCACCTCACTGGTTTAACTTTTCTTATCCGTAATAATTCACTGATGGGCTTGTTTAAGATGATGCATACTAAAAACATGACGCACATTAATATGAATCAGAAGCATAAGCTAAGCATTATTAGTCTAATGGAGAGTTTTAGAGGTAGTTTGTTCATCTTTTTCAACAGACTAGGAGTAAGTTATTCCATGGTAGAATATTTAAGGTTATTTCATTATGTCATTTTTTTATTTATTTCAAATTTTTTTTCCATAGCTGAAGATTTCATATTGTTATATATAAAGTATATAATATGGGGTTTATATTACGTGATCAAAACCTTAAATTATCAAACACCTAAAAGTTGATCATGAAATATCAATCCCTTAACATCAAAAATGGCCGTTTCCACAGAGGGAAGCAATGCCGTTGGCCAAATAAAAAAAAAGTTTTAAACAGAAATTAAGTGGGGGCTCCCTTAACTAAATATACCTACTCTGAAATCGCTGTATAGCAGAGAAAGAACAAAATCCATGTAATGCCCAAACAACTTGATTCCCTGTGTGGAAATGGACGTTCACAATTTTCAGATTTCAACATTTAGTGATCGACCTTTAAGTGTTCGATAACCTAAAGTTTCAATCAAGTAATAGGGAACCTATAATATGTTCTATACATAAATGTAATTTCATTATATATGTGTTCTTTTTTCTCTCACATAGAAATGTCTGATTTTAAATGAGTATCTATTAATGTTGATGGACTGAATAATCCAGTAAAAAGTCTGCTCAAATATTGGCAATTACATAATGCTCAAATACTATTTCTATAGGAAACACATTTACTTAATAAGATGTAAATACACTTTCATTAAAGAATTATTGGTTATACTGCAGGGTCTGGCTTTTGAGCTAAAAGAAGAGGCACTCTCATTTTATGGAAGAACTCACCAGTAATGCCTAAAGTAAACGATATCTATGTTGATAAAAATGGTATGTGAATGGAACAAAAAACTATATACATTGATTAACTCTTATTGGATTCCAGGGGTTGGAGCTAAAGATGCAAAAAATTAGTTAGACACAATAGCCTATTACATGAAAGGTAAAGTTATAATGGTAATTATATTTTATTAGACAAAGATTGCACTGCAGACAGAAAGCTGAGATTCACATCTTTAGCCAAACACAACACATTTTGCAAATTTAATGAATTTAAAGGATATATATGAGCTAAGGAAAACAAACTCACTTCAATTTACCCGTTATTCATATACATATGGAACACAAATAAATATTGATAACATTTTGGTCTCAAACAATCTGTTATCACATATCTAGAAGTTTCAATAGTGTCATATCTATTACCAGACCATAATGCTATAATCTTTTACATTATTTTAAAACTGACAATTTAATACATCATGGGAGATTACCAGTGTATGTTATTAAAATAAAAGGATTAAAGGATTGTCATGTTAAAAAGATCAATATTTCATAGAAATAAGTATGAAAGGAGACGTTTCTGACATTGTAATGTGGGATTTGCTAAAGGCTTGTTTAAATGGAAGAGTTACAAGCTGGTATATTAGTAAAATAAGAGAATAGGATAAAGAATTGAATATACTACAGGCCAAAATAGGCACATTAAAGTTAAATATAAAACCAAATGACACCATCAGTCAGTCTAACCTTAAAAACTTAAATACAAAATATGTTGAAATTCTAAATCATAAAATTTTATTAACCCTCAAAAAACTAAACTTGCATAAACTTGCTGTTAGATCAAAGAAAATGACTAAACTAAATCATATCAACACAATTATAACACATATAAATAATAAAACAGAAATAAGAACAGAGATTGAAGGTATTCTTGAAGGCTTTAAAATATTTTATGAAAATATAACTAATAATACAAATAACCTAGATAATGATGATATAGCTGAAACTTTACTAAAGGAAAATAAAAATAATAAACCAACAAGTGAACACATAATAATAGAAAAACAATAGATCATCCACTTTAACAGAAATAAAGGATAAAATAAAAAAAAATTAAAAATAATAAGGTGCTGGGCTATGATGGTCTTATACAAAAACTACATAAAATACTATGGGATGATGTAGTTAAAATATTACATAAGGTCTATAGAGAAATAAAAACAACTTCTGAAATCCCTTCATCATGGAAATATTCTCTTATATCACCTATTTTAAAACAAGATAAGGATCTTACAAAGTATTTATCATACAGGCCTATTTCATTTTTTAGATGTGGACTATAGGATGTTCATGTCCATTTTAGCTAATAGAATTAATCTACTTATACCTAAACTAATTAACAATAATCAAACTGGGTTTATTTTAAATAGATAAGTATAGGATAACAATAAGAATACATATATTAATAAAGTATGTAAATAAAAAAATAGATTTCTATCATTAGTCTTGATTTGGATAAGGCTTTTGACTCAGCTAATTGATCATATCTGTTTAAAACACTTGAAGTATATAATTTCTCACCTGAGCTAATCACATTAATTTATAAGTTATACAATGACTCTTGTGATAATTTTAAAATAGGTTATTTTCTTTCTAATTCCTTTAAATTGCAAAAAGGCTCAAAACAAGGTTGTCATCACATTTACTTTTTCCGTTAGCTACAAAACCCTTTGACAATAATATTAGATCCAACAAGAACATTAATGGTATCAAAATAAAAGAATATTTTGAAGGAAAGATTTATCTCTTTGCTGATGATATTTTACTAACAGTAGGAAAAATGGAAAATTCATTAGAGCATATAATTAGTTCTATGAGTCAGTTTGAAGGAATCTCACACATAAGAATTAATCATAATAAAACAAGTACATTATTAATTAATACAAATTTTAAAAAAGTCATATAAAAATATTCTAACTTCAACTTGAATAGCAATCAAAAGAAATATATTGGTATAACCATTATGTCTAATAGTAAAGAAATGATGCAAACAAACTTTCAGCAGGTTGTTGATAAAATTTTAAGTTTGGCCACAAATTGGAACAACTTCTTCTTTACCATGGAAGAATGATTAATGCTTATTAAGATGGTAATTCTCACTAAAATATTGTTTGTCTTACAATCTTTAGTACTAGCTCTACCAAATAAAATTGATGAAGAAGATAAATAATATTTTACTTAAAACTTCTGGCATCCTGACAAACCAAGAGTTTCCTTTGAATGGCATAGAAAAGGTTGGAATAATGGTAGAATAGGATTTCCTGATATTCAATTGAATTCTACTTTAACAATTGTAAAAGTTACAATGTTGTGGATAAATTCATCTTATGATTCAAAATGGAAACAAATACATCAAAAAATATTATTAGTAAAAATAATTATATCACATCCAGTCATGAGCTAATAGTCCATAATAGTTTTATCTGGTAACTAAAAAAAATAAAATTGCATAATTGGAATTACACCTTCTTCCCAATTTCCATATTTAAATAATATAAAATCCTCTTTCCAAAAGATCACATATTATAACCATTGTATTAAAGACTGAATATTTTCTGTGTTTCCAATTGCATAAATAAATAACTGCTTAGAAACTCATAACTTCAACAAAATCTAGCATTGAAACAACAAAGTAACTTAATTTATTGGCATCAAATCTGAAATGGTACTGATAGCTATCTATCCCTTGTTTTTGTCTGTCTCTCTCTCTCTCTCTCTCGCTATATATATGTACTGTTGAAAATCTAAGGCGCAAATACAATCAAGATTCTTAGAATGGATTAATTTTACAAATATTTACAGACTTTGTGAATACAGATATAAATAAAATATTTAACCTAGATACGAAATTGTTCCCCATGTTTTTTAGAAATCTTAATAGCTATCAGTAATAATGCAACGAAAAATAAATCACATTTGTTGCGAATATGTAAAGTTCCTAACTCAGTTTTCACATATTTAGGCAATTCCTATTGGAATTATTCTTCAAAAATTAATAATGAAGACTTTTCTGAAGAATACAAGAAAATAATATTAAAATCTACAGATAAAACACATCTTCATTATACTGGAACATTTTCACATGAAAATTCTTACTCAGAGCTCTTGTCACTCCTAACAAAATTACAGTTATGTATAAATCAAATAGAATTAAATGCTAGAGATGTGATTCTGAAATAATAGCTGATTGGATGCATATGGTAAATAAATGTTCGGTCATCTCCTCTTTTTGGAAAGAAATGAATAACTTCATTCAAGCTCTATGGTCAGATATATTTAATATTTCTAAATGTTAAGTATTATTTAATGCTCTTATCCATGAGATGATTCCAAAAGCACAAGTGCCTCTTCTTTGGTCTATTCTTGCTATAGCCAGAAACGTAATTACTAAAACTTGGAAAAGTAAAGATACCACTCTAGTGCTTAATTTATTAGTATGGCAAAAAATCTTTGCAGTCACAAACTGCATACTGTAAAGATTAGATTTTCTAATATTACACATTCATATAAATATTAGCTTAAACCTAAAGACGTGCTTGAAAAATGTTAATTGTTCTATAACTTTGATGCATTGATCAGCTGTGGGACTATGTAAATAGTTATTTGTTTGTTTTATAATTGATATGTTTATCTATTGTTTTAAAACCAAATAAAAAAATGAAAGAATAAACCCAAATTAGTTGTGTGTGTGTGTGTGTGTGTGTGTGTGTGTGTGTGTGTGTGTGTGTATATATATATATATATATATATATATGTATATATATATATATATATATATATATATATATATATATATTTATATATACATACCCAGGAAAATTGTGCATATATGTCTAAAGTCTGACAATGGGGCATTGTTTACTTGCTTGTCAGAGATGTTTCTGAATGCTATTAATCTTTGAATTTCTGATAACATCTGTAGTCACTGCAGTAAGGCACAGTGAGATCATTATTGGATATTATATTCAGGATGTACAGCAATGCAGCACCCTCAGTGGGGAAGGGTGTGTGTGTGTGTGTGTGTGTGTGTGTGTGTGTGTGTGTGTGTGTGTGTGTGTGTGTGTGTGTGTGTGTGTGGGTGTGTGTGTGTGTGTGCGTGTGTGTGTGTGTGTGTGTGTGTGTGTGTGTGTGTGTGTGTGTGTGTGTGTGTGTGTGTGTGTGTGTACTGGGGGCTTTGTTCCAAGGAGAAAGTTTTTTTTTTGTTAAATGTAGTTTCAGTTTTCTAATTTTATTAAAAAAATGATCCTAAAAAAAAAAATCAATTTACTAAGTATTCCTGCAACTCTGATAGTGCGGTACTTCCTCCGGACCCACAACAGCATATATGCGTGTGTATGCACATTTTCATATCTGATTTTTTTTCTAAATATGAACACGAGAATGAGGATGATGCAGGACACCTCTAATTTCATTCCATCTGCTTCACTATTTGCACAGCCATATCAAGTCTAAATCTATCATTCTGTAATGAGCATATTACTGAATTCATTAATATATGTTCAAGTGCTTCATGAATAATCATATTTATTTTATGTATTCTACCAAAGCTCAACAATTAGAGACACTTCAGAAAAGAAAACATGAAAAATATTATAGCTGCAACTCAGTTTTTGATGAATTTCTTCAGTATGTTGTATTGTTTCTTGTATTTGCAAAGCTGCATGAACAGATGGCATAATTTCTGCCATCAAAATCCCCTACCCTTCTGAAAAGGAAACAAACTTGTTTTTAGATGATACTTCTTAGAATTATTTGTTAGCTCAAGGATGCTTTTTAGTTATTTAACAATTTGCTGTGCGTATACATTTGTACAGATAGCTCAATACTATAACATATTACAGTAGAGAAGCAAGTGCTCTAAGCTGCAGACCGACCATAACTGAGCAGACACCCTTGTATGTTTAAATATTGATTTATTTCCACATCATTTGGTCAGACTATACAATACAATCAGTCAAAAGGGAATGGTAGTTTACATTATTGCTGTGTTCACTGTGTAGTTTACAACATATTCACTCTAGATGCTTAACTTCACAGTAGTCCAGTCTCTTGGAAGAAGGGAGGAGTAAACCTGCTACTACATTTATGCCAGCTATGAGCTTTTAGTATTAGTTTTTAACTTGTTTTGACTTCTAATGTAACATGCAGTCATACTGTCGCAAGTCTCATTACAGCACTGAATACCTGTTCATTTATTTTATTTTTATGCATTTTTGTTGTGAGTTCACTCTGTATGTTTTATGCATTTTTGTTGTGAGTTCACTCTGTATGTTTTATGCATTTTTGTTGTGAGTTCACTCTGTATGCAGATTTAAATGTAATGCAGTGTACATTCTTAGATTACATGAACAAATAAGGCCATTGCACTGACATTTTTATCTTTAACTTACAGTGGAATGCAAGTGTATCCCATTTAAACTAAATAACAGAGGAAAGATGTGCAGTTCTAACTTGGATAGAATTAATAACGCAGTTCAATGTAAACATGCATTTACTTCTAAGGTTAATAAAGGAATTGATTTATTTGGCTACACTAATTTATGATGTTCAGTTTCTGTTTATATAGATGGGTTAGTACAGCCTCCTTTGACTACACTATTCTATTCTTAAATACACACAGAAGAAAGGGTAAAGACGTGTGTCTGAGATATCAAAATTTGCATTCATTTATAACAGCAATTGTCAGATTATTACACCAGTAAAAGGGACATGTATATTGATTTTTCATATTGCAGTGCAACCTTGTTATTTTAATATGTTACTTTACTAAACTGAGTTGTGTAAGGTGATATGGTGAGCCTCTTTCAGTTCTGGGAGCAATGCAGAATACATAGCAATAATTTTTAATAATAGGGCACAAATTTTGTTTATGCATTTACAGGCAGCCAAAGCTGTAATAAACAAGGTCAGATAATGAAATTAAATTCACTGTCTGAATGAATGTGAGGGGCTGGTACCCAGTGATAAAACCATATCAGAGTATATGTATACCAGTCATTAGAGGACCGGAGTTCCGCTGTGGCGACCCCTAACTGGGAAAAGCCGAAAGACACAACAACAACAACAAACATGTAAGAAAGGGTTTGCATTGCTGCAATGAGTATGTGATACAAAATGTGTATAACACATCGCTGCACCTACATGCCCTACTCCTTACCAATGATCTAAGCTATCACTTTGAACTGAATACACTATTTAGAAACTATGGTTAAGACTGGGATAGATCATAATTGCCAGTCTTCATAGTAATTGGTTTTGCAGTGTAACTCATTCTGCACAGCTGGTCTAGATGCACTGATATTTACTGACTCATAGTCATCCACATTTCTTAAGGGACAATATCATATTATCTCAGAATATGCTTTACCTTGGACTGTGCATTATCTGGGAATGCACATTACCTGAGAACTAACTAATGTGCATGATCTGAGAATGCACATTACCTTGGGATGTGCACTACCTGGGAATATTCATTACCTGAGAATGTGCCTTTATTTATTTTATTTATTTAATATTTGTTAAATGGGAAGGGAATACATGTAGATTCCACACAGAAGGCACTACAGTCAAGAATTTAACTGCAAAACCTCTTGCTGTGAAGCAACAATGCTACCGCTGCAGCACTGTGCCATCAGAGGGTGCCTTAACTGAGGATGTGCATTACCTGGGAATGTGCATGACTATGAATCACTTCAGCTACAGGTGGCAAAACTACACAGTGTATCACTTACAACTGTGTTACTTCATAGCACAAGTCTGAAGAGGATCACACACAAGCACTGACCCCAGATCTAAGGTACAAACATGTGCGCACAAACATGTACAAATTTTCACTCACATGAGTTCATACATACACACTCATGGAGCCACTCATTGACTGTCCCAGTGCCTTCACTGATGCAGTTACCAACAGACATACACATACACTTACTCATACTGTCCTAGTGAAATGCAGCACAACTTGCCTACATCTGCTGTCTGTGCAGGGAGAAGCCGCTCCAATTCACTCTACTTGGAATCCACTGATTGAAAGGTATAGTGTGTGCCAGAAGAATGTCACAAAAATGTGGGTCCCTATCCTGCCTAGCACTTATTTAATATAAAACTTCTGCAGCCCAGCAATCTAGCAGGACAAGCCACCCCGCTTGCACTACAGATTTATTGAAGTGCTTATTTCATATAAACATCCATCCATCCATCCATCCATCCATCCATCCATCCATCCATCCATCCATCCATCCATCCATCTATCAGTCCTTAGTTCCTAAGTACAAAAACATCATTCAAAATGAAGCAATGCATTTGGTATCAAATAAAGAAAACATGGTAATAAACTGAAAAGTCATTTTTAATATATGAACTCTAGAAAAAGACAAACAAAGAAGTAAATAAATACAAAGTTCAATATGCTCTAAAGCTCCACAGAATAAATAAATGTTTGAAATAGTCCATATCCAGATAAAACAAGTGATATAAATATAGGATATCCAGCTAAATTGAGTCAGAAAACTGCTGGAACAAACTCATACAAAATGCTGCCCAACACTGGAATGAAGCATTAGTTTCTTCAACCTAAATCACCATCTCTAAAATGCCACATAGAAGGTCCCTTAAACAGCAACAGAGGAATACATTCAAAACCAGCAGGGTCCAAAAATAATATCCAAAGATGTTTGCAAAAGAAGAAGGCATCAGACATCCTGATATCTTATCTGACATCTCAGGGACAGGGAATAAGAAGAAAGAATACCAAATACAAACTTCACTTCAAACTGCATTCAAGTCCCAGTACAGAAATGCTTCAATATCCTATCAAAAAAAACAGTCCAGTGGTAGCAATCCACCATAAGTCCATTACTGGACTGGCTAAAGAAATAATATGGATAACTGTCCATGTTTTCATCCATAGGCAGCCATGTGCTGCCACCTTCAGACATACACATACCTCCCTCTCTGGTGGTCATCTTAATTTATCTTACTCTATATAATGCATATATAGACTTAAAGCATAATTGAATTTTACATAATAGCAGATGCAACAAATTTAAAGGTTAGAGTCCAGGTTGTGACTTTTATGGTGATCGGACCTAGTCAGTACTTCAGTTATAATTCACTAGGAACTTCAAAGTGAAAGGAGACTTAAATATGTAGAAATCAACTTTAGAGAAGAGCATCATTTAAATTATGGGGGCTCTTATAGCATGCTATCAATAAAATATCTTTGCAGGTTGTACAAGTAGCTGAATATATCAAGACTTTGCCTTTTGAATTGCATGTGGCAAGGTTATCAGTTTAGATTCCCTCTTCAATTGCCTATTACCAGTGGTAACCTAGAATGTGTGCTTGCTGTTCTTTCAAGTAGAGTACCTGTAATGTTATCAGAGTGAAGAAAGATAAGAGTGGCATTTGTATCTGTCAACTGGCATGGAGGATTAAGGCAATGAGCTGCTATCAAGCTGCTTTCTATTACCCACCATATGCCTTGAACAAGTCAGCTGTTTGGGGCAATTGAGAAATTGGGCTAAGCTCTAAATGGTCTTTTAGACTACATGCCCAGTATGAACCTATAAACTTATATTGTTAAGACTCATCAAACTAATCTCTCTTTTGGGATATATAAGATAACTGACCTGCAGGTGCCCAACTGGGGATTACACCAGTTAAACAGATGACTTGTTATGACAAATAATCTTTGACTGCAAAAACATCAACAAACATCAACAACTGAGTATCTGTACAATGCTTTACATACTTAAGTGGAAAGGAAGCATTGAAAGTTCCATGTAGAGATTACAGAAAAAGTCTTGAGAAAACCCATTCTATATCATATACTGTGCCCATATTGATGTGAGCTCTATATGCTGTATCAAAGTGAGCTTTTGTGAGCACACTGTGCCTCAATAAGTATCACTGGCCTCATTATTTAGAACTAAAATATCTAGAGCAGGAAAAAGAGTACGTGAGCTTATAAGCTAACAGAACACAGAGATGCAAACTGGCATCCTTCAAAATTACACAGCTGTGCTTACTCAGGATTTCAAACACTTGATATTTCCAAACCCTGTTTTTTGTGCCTCTCTCTTTATTATGGTGTGAAGTGAGGTTTAGTGGTCAAAAGATAAAAGGAATCTATAGTGTTAAAAGCATGAGCCATAAAGGCCTTGTTGAGATAGCTGTATAGGAAAATCTCAGCATTAGGAGGAAGCTACTTATATATCGAATTACTAACAAAACTTTTATTCCCTATACTATTTTAGATAAGATATTTGGTTAAAGCCTCATTAATTAAAAAAAAACTACTTTATAGGATAGTGCTTACCATTATAATCAAAAGAGTTGTTATCATAGCTATTCACACAATGAGTACATATCTCTCAACTGTCCAGATTTTCACAGAATGTCCAGATTTTTGCCTCATATTTTAAGTCTGTTCTTCATAAAAAATTTGTTTTTCTGACAAATCATTGAAGACTGGTTACTAAATAATAAAATAATGACATACATTTGAGTTTAAATGTATTTCCTTCAGAAAATACGTAATAATTCAAAACATGTTATTTTAACAACTTTCTAAGTTTATAGGAGCAATATTTAAAACTTGTTCCTATTTTTGGGCTTTGTTCCCCAATTATGTCTGTCTTTGTCTAGATTTCTTGTAATGAGAGGTTGAGATGCACACTTGCTCTGATGATTTGAATTGCAATAATACTGGAATACTGATATAGGTGAAAAACTGCACTTTGCAACAGAAATGTTGACAAATTGTCCAACCAAATCAAATGTTTAGGATGTGGAGACATGCGTGAATGGGCGTACCTTCATTGAAGGTTGTGCGTCAGGGCCGGCAATTCGGCCCGTAAAAATCTACTGCCAATCATTAGTGGACCGGAGCTCCACTGTGGCGACCCCTAATTGGGAAAAGCCAAAAGACGCAACAACAACAACAAAAAAGGAAATAGCATTTTCTCTTTCTTGAAATGGTGGTGAGCAACAGTGTACTGGTACCAGGAAATCCGCATTGTCTTGCCTAGTATAAAATAAATGTGAAAAATGTGTACATGACTGTATAGGTGCGTGTGTGTGTATGTGTGTTTGCATGCACACACATGTCTTTATGTGTATGTATGCATTCTGATACAGAAAAACATTAAATACTTTGTTATGGAGACCACACCAGTACATATATGTATGGATATGAACTTTTATTCTTTTACCTTCCATACATTAACTATTTGCATTCTATGATATGGATATCATCCTTGGAAAGCAACAAGTAACAATATAAAAGTTAATACTGAAGAAATATGAAAAATTATGGTGAATGTGTGATATCACTACAGAGAATATGGAGTTTGCAAACATGTTTCTTGACTTTAGCCTAAACTCATTTTTTTGTAAACCTTTACAAATGAAGTCCAGTCTTAAGAACTTAAGACTACTGAATGCAGCTACTACAAATTCAATTTACTCTAATTTGCAAAGCATTAAAGTCATTCTTAAAAGTAGCAAGTACTTGGTTGTACACATTCTGTTAAATTCATTAAATCTTTTAGAAAACGACTATGGCAGAATACGCACATCTTGTGAACAGTCAACCCACACAGCATATAGATAAGACTGTTATTATAGCTGTGACGTTAATGAAACAGCTGGGCTTGGGCACTACTCCTGACAAAATGCAAAGATGAGAAGTCAATAGCTTTTTAAATGTCAAAGAAACCACTACTTACTGCATCACTTATTACAAAACAGCATCCTAATATTAGATCAGCAATTATTCTCCTGCTGTTAGCCTTCACCATTGCAATAAGACATCTTATTGCTAAATTCAAATGATAAAACAGTATTTAAATGAACTACACACATTTCTGGTATCTCTGAATATTCAAGCACTGCTTTCATTTTAAGTAACCTACAGTAACCAAATATATTTATATTTATCTACAGCTATCTATTTATATATCTATCTATATCTATAGAAAGATGTAAAAATATATAGCTATAGACATCTATCTATGTATATCTATATATAGGTAGATAGCTATAGATATATGTATGTTATAAAAAAACAACTACAATTCTCATCCAAACATAATTTATGTTTAAAAATATTAAAATGGTGTGGTGGCTGAGTGCACTTTTTTAATTAAACATTTGGCAATAAAATCAAGTAACAAAAGAATCTAGTAAGCCAAATGATGTTTATTTATTTATTTGTGTGTGTTTTTTCTACTATTATATATACTATATAATGTCAATAATAATGCATAGTAATAAACCATAAAGAGATAGTTTTGTGATATATGCAAAGTATGCTTTATTTGCCTTTCAACTGCAATACAAGTGCACTTGACACAGTTTTGAACTTCTTCAGAAAAAAATATGCATACATATATATATATATATATATATATATATATATATATATATATATATATGGGTC
Organism: Protopterus annectens; assembly: GCF_019279795.1. NCBI lineage: Eukaryota > Metazoa > Chordata > Ceratodontiformes > Protopteridae > Protopterus > Protopterus annectens. The sequence goes on from NC_056728.1 coordinate 1,954,616,992, forward strand.
TACCTGATAACACCAACATGCGAAAACACCAACAACGAAATCACTGACACCACAAAACCGAAAGTTCAAAAACACGAAACTTCACATGCCCAACAAACCACAATCCCGACAATCAACAAACAAAACAAATCCCGTGTCCAAAAAGCACACACACAATACAAGCACAGCAAAAACCTTACAAACCTACACTAAACCTTACATACACAACTATCTATGCACTAACCTTAACCCAATTCCTAACTCTAAGGTCCGCCACTATTGCACACTCAACTAATCAACGCCTAACCATACAGTCTGTCACTATCGCACACTCACCTGACCTGCGCCCTAACCTTAACTCACTTAATCCACCCCAAACCCTAACCCCACACTTACCTTAACATATCGGTGTTCTCAGCTTTGCGATTTTCAACTGTCGATCATCTCCATTGTCGATCTTCTGGTGTCGGTGTTCTCGTCATCGACGTTTTGCAGTTTCGGCATTATCAAGTAGACCCATATATATATATATATATATATATATATATATATATATATATATATATATATATATATATATATACATATATTACTTAGTTTCATCTCCAGAGTACCATTTTGTATTTTTAGCTACTTTGTCTTTGGCATTTGACATGAAACATGGAAGACTCTTTTGAAGAAATTAACAGACAGGTAGGAGGAAAGAAAGAAAGAAAGAGAGATATGTAGTTGGATAGCGAAATACATAAGAAGGTAGGTAGATACACAGATTGAAGCTAAATAGATAGATTGATAGAAAATTCAAATACATATTTGGTTGTTGGAGTCTATATTAGTTAATCGAAGGGTCACTTCAGCAAACCTTCATTCATCAAAGAAAAACCATCAAACATTCACCATTCACTTCACTGAATGTATTACACAGAGAAAGTAACTACTTTCCAAACATTTCCCAGTAACACACACTACAGTATTTTAAACACACCTAGGTAGGGGGGGCTGCACCTCACACAGCCCACCCCCCACACACACAACTATATATGCCAACTCTAGATCGCACTACAGTAGAAAAAAGGGAAATTTTCCTTATGTTGGCCAAGTAAATCATTTCCCTGTGTAACTCATTCGCTGTTGTGAATGTTCATGGCAGTGAATGTTCAATGTTTTTTACTCAATGAATTGAGGTTCCCTGAAGTGAACCTTCAATGAACTAATGTTGACCCAATTGTTGATTGGAAGTTACAGCAGTTACAATTACATTTGCAGATAAGGCTGAGAAAAAAAGCTCCATACACTCAAAATATCTACAATATATACAAAAACAGGCAGTGAGTGCAGAGGATTAACTCTATGACCTGTTTCCTGAGGTCCAAAGTCTTCTTTTCTCATCCTCCATTTGCTTACTACCTGAGCCTGAGCAACTGATGTAAAGAATCAATGCTTTTAGTCTAAGTCTAAAAAAGGTCCACGTAACTTAGCACTTGATTCCAATTAATAATTAAAAATGTACACAAGGTAAGCATAAACCCTCACCAACATATAATATAGACCACACACACACACACACACACACACACACACACACACACACACACACACACACACACACACACACACACACACACACACATGCAGACATGTATGCAGGAAGTACTATGACATTACAAAGTTGTAGTTCCATTAACAAATCATTTATTTGATATGGTCTCTGAAAGAAAAATAAGAAAAAAACAGGTGCAGCTGTGTAATATACTTATTGTTAAAAAGATAACAAATTAGAGTTACAAAGGACTTGTTTATACAATAAACAGCAACTTCGTTAGCTGTAAGTCTGAAGTTGCACTTCATAAATGTAAACAAATGGAAACAAAAAGCATACTGTGATATTGAAGTAAGGATTCTGAATACATATCAGGGTAGCATATAAAAGTTGTAAACATGGTACCTGAAGCATTTAATATTTGATATACAAAAGCAATCCAATAAAAAAAACAATTCAACCAATCTGGTATAAAACATACAATTACAAAAATGTGCAGCACCGTGGCTCAGTGGTTAAGATCTCTGCTTCATCAGTCCATAGTCTGTGGTTCAGTCTTAACCTCCAGACACTTTCTGTTGAAGCTAGCATGTTTTCCTTCTGCATGTGCATTGCAGTTATCTTTGCTCTGAAGGCCCAACTCCAGGGCATAAAGGTGAAAAAATGACGAGTTCACTTACCCTTGAAAAAAATGATATGAGTAAACAGAGAAATATCAGTCAAAAAAACAGACAGCATACAGAAAAGTATATATGGGTATTAATAACAAGACTCAAGGAAAGTAAAAGTATGGAATTTAAGAGAAAAGGAGGTAGAGTGTGAGTTAATACAATAGAAGTACCGAAGTAATGAATACATTGCCAGCACACAGCAAGAAGAGAAGAAAAAGTGTAACTAGGATAGGCTGGGCGTTCAATGGAAAGAGAAAAGTATAGAATGTAAAAACAGATGGAAACCTGTGTTGATTTAGATAGGTCATTTAACTAACCCAGTTCCCATGAATCACGCATCAATGGTAGTCCACTGAACACAGAAGGCATTATAAGAGATCTAGGAACACTCTCTTTTGACCACTACATTGCCACTGTGGTCAGTCTTTCTATGTGGCACATTTCATTATTAAGGGTTTTGCATCCAGGAAGAAAGAGGTCATTGTCTCCCTCCGCTCTTCCTCATTTGGCCAGTCATTTAGTGCAATGCCCCATTTGGCATGTACCTCACTAGACACCTGCAACAACTGGAAAGGCTGCAATAGTACCTCACAAAGAGGATCCTAGGCCTTAAACACTTGTCTTATATGGACAGACACAAAAAACCTCCAACTATTCTCTGACTCATATCGCCTATTTAGAGGCGATCTCTGTTTGACTTCAAAGCCATGTCTGACCCAGCTGTGTTAGAAATGTTACATCTAAAGAAATCCCAATCCCTCCACACCACACACTCCAGAGACCCCAACTTCTTTACAACAATCAATAGAACGCACTGTATGGACAGGTTCATAACCCAGAGACTCCCCATGCTATATAACAGACTTCCCATACATGTCAAACAGAGCACCTCACTGGCCCTCTTCAAGAGAAATCTTGATGAGTGGATGGGAATTAGAAAATTCACCCTGTGGATCACTCCAGTGGCTTTACTCAACAGAGGCACTGGGAACTAAGGTCGGGTGGCACGATGCCAGGGTAATCCTATGGGCTAGGCTTGTAAAGGCTCCAGGGCCATTAGCCTAGTACACACCTATGAACCTGTGAACCTATGACCTGGCTATGTGAGAAGAGGTGGCTAATTTGAAAAGCATGCAGCAGCAAATGAAACAGTCCTGTTATATACTGCATCAAGCTTATGTGTAGTGGCTGTGAGTAGGACAGTTAGTATGTGGGATGAATGCAGTACGATGGGGTGACAGGTAAGCCTGATCTGTATTCATTCTGACATGGTTTGACATAAAGGCCTTAGCATTTCTTAATATGCTAAGGCCCTGAATGTCTCTTGTAATGCTGAACATCATAGGAATGTCACACTTGAGCTCATTGTTAAAGATTACCTGAAGACTTTATTTGCTTTCTTCACATTAGCAATGAATGATCCACGTTTTAATAAATAAATCATGACAACACAGACAGGATGATAATATATTTCATTATGTTATTGTACAAATATAAGTTTAGTGACTTGAAAAGGGTTAATGTCATCCTTAACTACTGTCTGTATGACTGATATACAAAAGATGAATAGAGTAACACAGCGTCATAAGGGTAACATGCTGATAGTTAAATATCGAAATATTTCTATATGTCATTAAGAAATATGTACAATAAATGAGGGCCAAGTAAACAGTCCTGCACAGGATCTAGATGAACTAGTAGACTGAGACAAGAGACATTATCCCATCTAAAATCACAAGATGCACTTTGAAGATAGATGCTGAAGCACTATGTAGGGTTTGTAGACTGTCCAGTGCCAGACAGTTTGCATAGCAGGAGATGATGACTGATGGCATCAGATCCTCTCAAAAAGTTATAAAAGCAACTTGCAGACAGTTTTCAGTCTTAAATTTACTGTGTACATTTTTGATTATTCAAAGAGAGCTGTTTCATTTCCATCTTAAATTTACTGTGTACATTTTTGATTATTCAAAGAGAGCTGTTTCATTTCCATGAAAGGTAGGCTCTTTTTTGAGATACTATGAGTTGTGTATGCCTCTGTAAAGATCATTTATTTTATTTATCTAACATTTGTTTACTAGGAAAGTCCGACTTGGAACAAAGCCAATTTTATTTAGCAGTGGCCCGGGAAAAATACTCTAGCCGCATGTCTTTGTAATGACATTTTTAACTTTTTAATCTTTGTAATGAAATGCGTAATAATGACTGTAAAAGTAGGAGGCTTCCTAATCTCCATATATAAAATACTCCTAAAAGACATCACAAAATGGTACAGTTGAAAGAAGCAGCTATCTGCTGAACAATAACATACAATGAAGTTTTGTTTACTGCTGCATTGTTTTCTAAATTAATACTTTCTTTCTATAGTACCTATAGTATGGGATTTAATCTGGGTTCAGCACTTAAGTAAGGACAAATGTTGATAGTGCTTACCCATAAGGGCAAAATATTTAAAACCATAAAATGAATCAAGTTAGTCCTTGACTCTTTCAGTATTTCAGCATCTTCTAATACCATTAGGTAAGTGAAACCATTCTGTTAAACTCATCAGAGACTCTGTTAATAGTTTGTTTAAGCAATGACCCATGGCTGGGTGGTGCAGGATTTGCCTGCAATTGACAGTGTGATAATGAGGTAAAGTACAAGTGACCAAACAAAATCAGTAATGTGCAAGTCCTGCTTTACTCACCTGCATGCATGGATTACTGCTGTTATACAATGCCATTATTAAAAGAAAAGAAACACTTCACTATTTAGAAAATGGCATTGTTCATTTGAACTATTTTGTTTCTGTAGACTTTTTCCACAGTTTAGTCTGGCTAGGCATGGTTTCTTTCTGCATTCCAAATGCCTAGGGCATAAATATGCTGATGAGTGCATGTTACACAAGGTTTGGAGCAGTTTATACCACTTACTTCATTTATTCGTTTGGTTTTATTTATTTATTTGTATGTTAGGTATCAGGAGATCAGATTTATCTATGCTGTAGACTCGTGGCATCCTGATGATGAGCTTGAATAATTATTTTAAATACTTTGTGACTTGATTCGCTTTTTTCTTTATTGTTTCTGCTTTTAATAATGGTAGAAGTTTGAGAAGTTTCTCTTTCAGATGGAAGGTAGTTGTTTGTGCTTTACCCTCAAAGCAAAGTGAAGTGCAAAATGTTAAGCCCCCATAAACCCTGAGAACACTGTTGCCTGTGTGGAACTTTTCATAGAAACCATATGCAAGCGTGTTAATAGCTGCATAGAGGTAGATGCACCCACCAGGAAGAAGTTCTGAACTAACTCAAAAACAAGCCACCCTGGTGGAATCACAGCATCAATAGGCTACATAACAGAAGGAAGAAAATCATGGCAAAAATTAGGGGGTGTAGCACCCAGCAGGATAAAAGCACTCTCATCACACTAAATAACCACCTCTGAGGACACATAAAGTCTACCAAAGCCAAATTTGAGGTGAACTTGGCATCCAGGCCAAGGACAACCAAAAGGCATTCTTTAGCTATGTCCACAACCTCAAAAGCAATGCACAACTGTGTGCAGAGATTAATGTTAATGGAGCCACTTATACTGAGCCAGAAGATGTAGCAAACCCACTGGCCAATGAATTCAGCTCCAACTTTACCCCTCTCTCCCCTTCAACCTTCCCTCAGGAAATACCATCAAATATAGCACCCCTGCTATCAGTCAGGAGCTGATCCTTAATGATTTCTCTAAGGCCACAAACACTGCACCAATGGGCCCAGACAATATCTCAGGATGCTTTCTAAATAGTCAGCAACATGACCTATCAGGGTCTATGGAATTGCTATTTAACTGTAGCCTCCAAAACAGGCTTTGTGTCTCATAAATCAAGAACAGCATCAGTCTCATATGCAAAGCAATGGAAAGAATTATTATGGAAATGATCAAGAATGACATAGCAAACCTCCAGATACTGGACCCAACCCAGTTTGGTTCCATTAAGGGCAGGTCATGCCATCTTAACCTTATGGACATCTTTGAGACGGTCACTAAAGCAATGAATTAGGGCAGAATGGTTCACACTGCCTACCATGACCTGGGCAATGCATTTGATAATACCCCACTCAGGCATTGCTGACAAACTCAAGAGGTTAGGTACAAATCCTTATGTCACCTGGTGGATAGCCAGCTGGCTCATAGACAGAACCCAGGAAGATGGAATTGGGGAGTCCACCTCTACAAAGATGCAACTCACAAGCAGACTTCATCAGGATTTGGTTTAGGACAGTTCCTTTTTGGTATTTACTTCTCTGAAGTCAAAGCCAATGTCATTGCCATCTGGATGACTAAATTTGCAGATGATTGCAAATTAGGAGCTGTCATTGAATCTCACACTGACACAAATGTTTTGCAGGATGGGATGAATCAGACAAATAACTGGTGTCAGAGCCATGGACTAAAACTAAATGCCAAGAAATGCATAATAGTATCCTTCTGGAAGTCATTCACCCTTGGTAAATATCATATCGACAACACAACACAAAGAGATGACCCAGTAGTCAGGGACTTGGGACACACATAGACAGTAATCTAGCCTTTGGCCTTCATGTATCTACAGTAGTGAGGAAATGATCCTATGTTGTGCAACTTATAAAGAAAGGTATGGCATCTAGGTCCAAATAAGTTATTGTTCCACTGTATTCAGCATTCATCAGACATATCATTGAGTACAATGCCCTCCTTGGTATGTACCTAACCAGGCATATCCAACAACTGGAATGTCCACAGAGGTTCCTTACTAAAAATATACAGAGCATAAGTAACATGTCCTATGCAGATTGCCTCAAGGCCCTAACCCTGCATTCTGTCTCTTACAGGCTGTTGAGTAAAGTTCTATGCCTGGTATACAAGACATTGTCAGACTTCACTCTGAAGGACCTCCTGCATATCTGCAAAACAAATGGCTCCAGAATTACCCATTCTAAAGACTTAAGCCTTGCATATGATATAAATAGGACCTACTGCAGATACAGGTATGTATCCCAGAGACTACCCCTTCTCTGGAACAGAGTCCCCATCCATGAAAAGCAGAGGTCCTCCCTAACTCATTTCAAGTGTAACTTGAACAACTGAATGGAGAACAGAAAATTCATACATGGTTTGGCACCTGTGCTTTTAATGGAAAGAGGCAGTCTATAAATGGATCATCTCCCAGGTTCCTTCTTGTAAATTGCCCCTGCTTACCCTTATCAATGGTACCAGAACTGTTAGAGATTTTGGATGCATGGCTAAGCTTAAAAAGGCCCTTGTGGTCATTAGCCTAATAAACATATATAAACCTATAGACCTAATAAAGGGTTGTCATTCAGGACAAACAATGCTGCACAGCAACAAGCACTAAAATAATCTGGATATACACTTCAAAAGTAAAATGTAGCTTAATATTTTATCATTAATGATAATCTTGACACACTACCCTATGTGTTTAAGAAAGGAAACAACTACACTTACATGCTATCTTATCCTTAAAAAGAATCATCTTAAATTCTGTTAAAATATATAAAGTATTTTGCGTTGTTGCAGGTTTTTATAAAAGTTTAGTACTCTATTATGTAGAAAGACTGGTCCGGTAGCACCTGCCAACATTTCACGTGGTTCTACTGCATCCCATTTTAAAAGAGCATTGTAATACTTAACCATCTGTGATGAAAACTGGATAACATTTATAATTCCTCCTTCAGGTTTTAGTTGAAGGCATCTGTGAAGGCATTCTTGCTGGAATGGTGTGATTGCCTGCCCATCATATAGAAGCCTAGCCTTTAGGTTATGTGCAAACCTGTGCCTGTAACAGTATCTTTCTGTCATAATCCTTGCCTATCAAATACTAAGAACAAGTTGGGTCTTAGATTATGCATACATGTATTCATGGAATAGTATCTTTCTATCTTAATCCTAAACCATCTCAGATGAAGACCCTCTGACCATTAGGTTATGCTTAAACCTATGCATGAAACATCTCATGACAAAACAGCTTGTTGGAGTAATTCATTTGTACCACCTATAGAGCAATACGTTGTGTTGTCATGCTATGTTTGTGCTCAGTCTTGTATTAGAGTCAATATATATGTATATATATTTGGGGAATAGCTGGCATAATGATTTAAGTCTTCATTTCCCATGCACAAGGTATGAAGTTTGATCCTGATCTTCAACCAATGTCTGTACAGAGTTTGCATGTTCTCCCTGTGTTCCTTTGGGTTTCCTCCCACCTCCCAAAAACATACTGAGTGTTTCCACCTCAACATTACCAAAATTAAGTTGTTGGCAGTAGCACAGACTCTAGGTGGTCCCTATAGGGGGGGAAGTTGTATAGAACAACCTCTTTGAGCATTGGCTATGGTACAGTGTGCGACTATCCTCAAGATAGGAGAAAATGGATTACAGACTGCATGATGTGGCAGGGCTAGCTAATTGGTGCAAGAATTGGCTCTGAGTGATTTTGTCATGTTGAATAATACCACCAAATGGGCATGTATATCTTCTGGTGATCAGCTGGATGCATGCTAATGGTGGAAGAGATATATGTGTCTCTAGTTGGCCAGTGTGTGTCTGCCATATAGCCCATCAACCTTGGATCAATAAGCTTCTAGCGAGTTTCTCAGCTTGGGTTACTTGAGAGAGCTCTTTTGAGCAAAGCATGGATGTAAACACCAGTCAAGCAGCCAAAAATGAATTAAGAATTGTTACAGTCATTGTAGGTTTACTGGCAGGGTGCAGTTTGGAAGTGGATGACATGATGGTAAGGCGAAGGCAAAGAATGTATTCAGCAGCAGTTGCAAGGACTACTAGAGAAAGCAGAACAATATGAATTGATGTTGATGATGGTTGATCTGAATGTACATATCAGTTCAGACAGACCAGGATATGAGGACTGCCTGGGTCCAAATGGGTAGGGCAATAGTAATAAAGCAGAGGCCATTCTACACTTCTGTCTGGCAAATGGCTTGATGGTGACCAGCACATGGTTCAGCAAGAGAAACAGTCATAAGATCACATATAAGAGTGGCCAACATGCAACTCAGGTAAACTTCCTCCTAGTAAAGAAAAGGCACTGAGGTAGAATCTGTGATTGTAAAGTCATCCCCGGTGAAACAGTCAGCCCACAGCATAAACCACTGATTGCCAGAATCAGTTGCAAGTAGTGGTCAAAGATGTCTCTAAAATCAAGAAGGATTAGGCAGCATACCTGGAATCTGATGGAATTGAAAGATCAAAAATACAATGAATTATTCAGGCTCTAGCACCTCTGGAGGAGGAAGAAAAAGGTGGAGATGAACAAGAATGGCAACGCCTCAAACAGCATGTGTCAGGACTACAGAACAGTTCTATAGCCAAGGTAAGTACAGAAAGAAGGCACATAAGAATAGCTGGTGGTGGAATACAGAAGTCCATCAAAAGAAAGAAGGAGTGCAGGAAAAAAATGTCAGCTAGAAAAGATGGACTGGGTTAGGAAGGAATACTGGTTGGCTAAGAAAGATGTTAAGGGAGGGGTTGCAGTCACTAAACACAAGTGATTGGAGACACTCTGTCAGCTGCTGGAAAATGACTCAGTAGATGGCACAAAGAAAATCTATCATGTTACAAGGCAAAGACAGAAAGATAAAGAAGATCATCTTATACTCTTCAAAAGGGATGCCAGCGGCAACGTGCTCACTAGTCCACAGGACATAAAGGGTAGATGGAAAGAGTACTTTCAGCATCTTCTGAATGAAGAAAACCACTCAGATTCTGCACTGTCCCAAACACAGCTTGAAAGGAAAGAAGAGGAAGAGCCCCCCATAGAAGAATAAGAACAGCACTAAGGAAAATAAAGTCAGGGAAAGCAGATGGCTAAGATGAGGTCTCATCATGTATGATATAAATATTAGGTGAGATAGGAGAGAAATGGCTCCTGAGGGTACTCATAGCAGTATGAAAAGAAAGACATATCCCAGATGACTGAAGAATAAGCATACTCGTGCCAGTGTACAAGAACAAAGGGGACATTCACAACTCTGGGCAGTACAGAGGTATCTAACTCCTATCACATTGCATGAAATCCTGGAGAGAGTACTTGATAAATGAATATGCAGAGCAGCAGAAAGTAACATGGGAGATAAGCAGTCAGTATTTGGATCAGGAAGAAGCAACTCATCCAATATTTGCAGTGACACAGATAGTTGAGAAGAAGCTAGAGATGATGAAAGTTGGGCATTCCTAGACTTGGAAAAGGTATATAAAAAAGTCCCAAAAAATTTGCTTTGGGCAGTCTTGTTGTGGTTTTTAAGTCCAAGAAACATTGGTAGAATTAGTGCAGGCTATGTACAAGGACCCAGTGATTCAAGTACGAACAGTGTTGAGTCTCACTAAGGGGTTCCTAGTGGGAGTTGGCATGCATCAGGGTTCAGCTCTGAGCCCACTGCTGTTCATACTGGTGATGGATTACATTAGTCAGAGGGGACAGGTCATCCAAATTGCTGTAGGTAGACAATGTGACATTATATTCAGGCTCTGAGCAACAACATCAGAGAAGGATTGGGGAATGGAATGCGAAAGTTAAAGCACATGGGACAAAACTGAGTACAGATAAGACAGCAAGGGCAGCAAATGTGGGAAATCAAAAGAAACTGAATGAAACTAATGGAACTGGTGAATAGCTTCAAGTATCTGGCAGGAATGATTGAAGAGAAGGGTAGTCTGAGTCAGGAGGTGAAAACTACAGTCAGAGGAGTTGCAGCCAACTGGCAAATAGGGCCAGCGGTAGTGCATGACAGAAGAATACCAAAGAAGTAAGGTGTACAAAACAATGGCGCAACCAGTACTACTTTATGGCACAGAAAAGCTTGATAATTAAAGCAGAGCAGTTGAGGAAGCTAGAGGTGATGGAGAAGAGGTGAATGAGATGGGTTGTGGTATGCACACTGTGGAACTGATGAAGAAATGACATCACAGAGCAGAAGCCAAAGTGGCTCCATCGGCAGCCAAGATCAAAGAGGGCATATTATGCTGGTTCAGGTATATGTGCAGAAAATCAGAAGACAATCTGGTGAAGAAGATTTGGGATGACAGGAAGAAGGCAGGAAGAAACAAGGTCAACTAGCAAAGAGTTGGATGGATTGTGTGAGACAAGACCTGCGACAGTCAGGTATGAGTGTCGAAGAATGTGGGAGAGTGCAACTGAATTGAGATAAATGGTGACAGTTGACATGACACCCAGACCGCATGTAGAAAATGGAAAAAGAAGGGCATGATGATTATATATCTATGTAGGTAAAAACATCAGTGTAACATTTTTTTATTAACATCATGGGAAGCAGGAACATGTTTTATTACATGGACACCACTAAGTCTGAATCGCTGGCTTTTATAGATCAAGGGTCAAAGTGGAGTTAATCCCAAGAATGAAGTGGACGGTTCAAATTTTAATAATTCTGAGTACTGATTTTCTGGCACAATTAGCTATAACATGCTTCAAATGTTTGTTATTCTCTTTCTTCTCTCGCTTTTTCTGTTGAAGTAATGCTTTGGTTAGCAACATTGCTTGTCAAAACTGATTTTCCTGTTTACTTCCCAGCTTTGTTGTCTTCATTGCAGAATCTGCATGTCATCCCTATATCTACTTGGGTTGTTTTACTATATTCATAAGGGTCACCAGTTTTACCCACATTCAAGATGTATGCTTAAAAATGAATCTGCAATCCACAAAAAAATATATATATATAGTGTGTGTGTGTGTGTGTGTGTGTGTGTGTGTGTGTGTGTGTGTGTGTGTGTGTGTGTGTGTGTGTGTGTGTGTGTGTGTGTGTGTGTGTGTGTGTGTGTACTGTATATGCTATCACATATAGGATTGATTCAACTTCTTATGTCCATTGCTTGCCAGGATAGGTACTGGAAAATAAATAACTTTTTTCTTTTTTTCTTTCTTTTTTCTTTCTTTCTTACTTTACTTTTTCTGGGACATGTCAGTTATAAAAAACTCTTGGTGTTTTTGATTGAAAGAGACACAGAGAAGATATAAGCTGGTATTTATAGTCACTTACGCAAATGCGATAAGGGTATTCCTGATTAAACAAAAGACAGGAACGGCAAAGCTAGACTGAGTCCAAAACTGCTGTTTTCTTAAATGAAACGCTTTTCGTTTGCTTGAAAAGCAAACTTCATCAGATAACTGAAACCAATACAGAATATCTAAATAAAAAGGTACTGAAATAATGCCAGGTGGTTAATTGCATCAATCAAAACACAGAAAGAAATACATGTATTTAAAAACACACTCCCTCTTAAAAACACCAGTGCTAGATACTAAAGTGAAAAAAGCTGTTCTATACATTAAAAATAAGAATAGACAATAGTTGGTAACTCCTCCAGCCCATGACACTTACTTATTGATGCAATTAACCACCTGGCATTATTTCAGTACCTTTTTATTTAGATATTATGTATTGGTTTCAGTTATCTGATTGCAGTTTGCTTTGCAAGCAAATGAAAAGTGCTTCATTTAATAAAACAGCAGTTTTGGACTCAGTCTAGCTTTGCCGTCCCTGTCTCTTGTTTCCTCAGTTGTTTGTTTACGTGGCCATCAGTTTTCTCAAGGGTATTCCTGATGCTTGTGAAGGAGCATAGCAAAGACAAGATTCATAGAGGCCATTTATACTAATGTGAAAGGCCTTAATTAAAACAAAGAGATGCAAATGAGAAACATTGTAAAGTGTAGTATGTTAATGATGTGGGTTTCCAATTCATAGTCTGACATCCAAGCAGTGCACACATCCATTATTAAAAGTGATGCTACACATTTGATATTGGAGTTACAGTCCACAAACATGCCCCCATCCATCCCTTTATTAGTTTGCCCAAGTATGTACAAGCACTTTTCTGACACACAAATTAATTATTACCCCCTAGCAACCCCTTCATTAGTTTCTCTTAAATATGCAGAAGCACTAAAGTGACACAAAATAAATTATTTTTCCCAACAATCTCTTCAGCAGTTTGACCATGTACATACAAGCACTTCCGTGACACACAAATTAATTATTTCCCCCAGCAGCCCCTTCAGGAGTATGTCGTGGTATGTGCAAGCACCAAAATGAAACATATCCTCAAGTGACCCCTTAATGAGTATGTCCAGGTGTGCATAAGTACCACAATAAAATATTCTCCCAAGTGTCCCTTTCAGTAATATGTCCTAGTATGCACAAGCACCAAAAGTATATTTACCCACATGACCCCTTAAGGAGTATGTCCAAATATGCACAAGCACCAAAATGAAACAATTACCCAAGTGACCCCTTAAGGAATATGCCCAGGTATGCGCAAGCACTAAAATGAAACATTCACCCAAGCAACTACTTCAGTAATATGTCCTATTATGCACACACACCAAAATAAAACATTTCCCCAAGTGACCCCTTAAGGACTATGTCCAGGTATCCACAAGTATCAAAATGAAACATTTACCCAAGTGACTCCTTCAGTAAAATGTTCAGGAATGCACAAGCACCATCTGATCTCCCTTCTCATCTATGTATTCTCCTGGAAAACTGCTGTTTACTGGTGTAAGTTCAGGACAATTGACATGCTTAGTATTAACTCATTATAGATTCATGGCTGCTACTCTAATAAGGGACTTTACACATATGCATATGTACCCATATGCATATGTGTAAGGCCTACTATCAGTGTAGTAGTTGTCCCATAATGCTTAAGAATTTAGCATGTTATGCTCTTAAGAAAGGGTGGTGTGCTTGCAGCAACTCCTTCACATGTACATATTCATGCTGAAAGTGTGAAACTTGCATATCCACATAGCACCGTTCTTTGTGGATCACCTCTGTGAAAATACAAAGCCACAGAATACTGCCCATCTTCTGTTATGACTGTATCAAATGCTTTTTTAATGCACAAAATTTGGAAGTTTCAAAAATGCAACATCGTAATGTCCAGTCTTGTGATAAAGGTCTACTCTTATGCAGAAACAGCAAAAAACACTAGCGTTCAGAAATGCACAAGTACTTCAGTAGTGTGTATGCCACTATATTGTGAGTAATGTACACAGAACCAGATGAAGTTATTAAGAGAACTATAAGGCTGAAGTGAATGTTTGGGTTCAGTGGTAGGTTTATAGATTTGGTAATCATAATATGAAAAATACATTGGTTTTAGATGTCACTCATAATATCTGAAATTTTGCTTCAAATATTCATACATTTCCTAATAAATTCAATGATCTTAGCAGCAAGTTTAAGAATTCATTATTAAGAATGAAAATGTCTTCCTTTCTTTGTTAGCTCAGTATTAGCATTATAATATTTGATTAATAAAGACAGTTTTACAGTTAATTACAATTATGGTAGATTTATTTTTAAAGACAGTTAGGTTTAGTATTTAAGATACAGGTGAGCCATGTGAGTTCAAAATATGATTTTTGGTTAAAGGAATATCAAATATTTTTTTTCATATTAAATTAACTATAATTCTTAAAGATGTGCTTAATATCTGCTGAGTCAATCTTGCAAATCAAGCAGAGTGAAGATAAAAGAATGCCATACAAAGCTAACATAGCTGGCATATTATAAGCATTATGATTTATCATTAACTAAATGTATTAAGATTTGAGAAGGGGATATACCTGAAAGTGGAGTCTGAAATGTGACCAGGGTTATAATCAACAATTGATAATCAGTATTATTTTTCAATGCGAGGCCAAGTGACTAATCCATCTTTCCTCTCCAATCTTGGTCTACTTCATGAAGTTATATGAAGAGACTCATTGAATTTTTAGCAGCTGCTTGCCATAACAAAGTTAGTAGTTAAAACAGAGAGCAGCAATTTCAAGCAAAACATGTTTAAAGAGCTGCAGAATAGAAATGATATGCACTAGCATTTTAACTCATTTAAAGTGCCTTTGTTTAGAAATGACAGCGCTGTGTATAGAGGCAGGGGGGAATTAAGATGTACAATATTAAAAATAAAACAGAGAATGATAGAAGAAGTGAAACTCAGAATCACTAACCAGGAAGAAAATCTAGGAAACAAGAAGAGGACCTTGGTAGACTGCAAATGTGTTTGGATCCAATAGTAAAAAAGGCAGGCTAGTCTAGTATATGGGGCAGAATAGGAACAGCTTAGAGAGCTGTGGTTTGGAGAAGTCATGTGAGGGAAAGACCCAGTGAAGTCTGTGGAGAACTTAATCAAGACAGCAATGGAGGGAATGTCTTTTCTACATGTGCAGACTGATAGATCCCATAATATTCCCTAGTAAGAGAAGGCCAACTTAGATACATAGTGGTGAAATAGTGCAGTTATAGATTTAAACACTGTTATAAATCAGCCAACAATGTAAAGATTCTTTCATATGGGGGATGCAGAGTTAAAATACCAGAGGATTCTAAGCTTCAGGTGTACTATAAAAGGAAACTGTGTATAACAATTACATGACATTTCAGGCAGATGGGTGCTGTGATATGATTTACCCAGCAATGCTCAAAATAATATGACTAGGCCAGATATTAAGGAGCAAATCACCAGCTAAAGCAATCACATCTACAGAGATGCACTGCAAGGGATGCAAGTAGGGGCAATTAAGTGTACTAATGTAACTGAGACTGGGAGGCCTGTCAGTATGATGGAGACACATAGCATAACTAGTTAGAAGTGTGTGTGTGGGGTGGATGTAAGGAGAGCTTGCTTGGAATACAAGTGCAGGGTACAGTAGGCAGATGGCCCTGTGGAATGCAAAAAGGTGGTAGATGACATTGAGTCAAAGAGATCAAAAATGGTGGAAGAGAGGCAGAGAGGAGCTGAAAGAAGTGGGTATGAAGCACAAGAAGGAGAGAGCCATGACCAGTATGAGAAGTGCCACCATTAAAAGATAGATGGGCTCAAGACTATGAATGGGGTAATTTGGCGATAGAAGAAGACACAGGTAGGTTTAATAGGAAATATAAATCATTGGATACATGAGGAATGATAGGAGATTAAAAGGCAGATTCTTCTTGGCTAACCTAAGCCTTCTTTGATTTTAATTTTTTCTTTACCATTTTTTTATCTTTGCTATTTGAAGCTACTTGAGTTCATTAGAAGACACCCTTTAGCTGTGAACTGCATTAATTCTTTGTAATAATTTACTGTTTACAGTTTATTATTATTTGTAGTCCTGTTACATTACCTTAATATTGGAGCTTGCATTAATTCTTTGTAATAATGTACTGTTTACAATTTATTTTTATTTGTAGTCCTGTTACATTACTTTAATGTTGGCGCTTATCTCTCCGGGCCTCTACTGAAAATGGACATATATCCAGTTAGACTAGCCCGGTCAACAAATGTAAAAACAAATAAATAAAAGATTGCTCATATATAATGAACAGTTGCATTAGCCATTCTCCAAACTGAAATGAAAATAGAAATTAGAGGCATTTGAGTGGACAGAAGTAAAGCAGGTATGATGTTATTAGATGGCAGTTAGTGTGCCTGATTGTGTTATATTTATGTGTTTTGTTTTCTTCTCTCCTTTTTATGCTATCTTGCTATATTGCATTACAGTAGAGGAGGATTACATGGTCTGCAATAAATACTAGAAGATGTAGAGAAGAGAAAAAGGGCCAATGAGCTGAAGGAATAGTTCTGGCATTGATCCAACTTGCATCTCATTTTTATCAGTGGTACATTATTTAAGCCTGTTCACTACACATCTCATTTTAAAGGTAGGATGTTATTTGTTCTGATCCAGAACATGTCCCATTTTTTGACTGATACATTTTGTGTAGCTCTAGTATGCATCTCATATTAAGTGTGTATATTATTTGTACTGAGTCAGCATATATCTCATTTTAATAATGGTACATTATTTGTAGAGATTTAACGTAACTTTCATTCCAAGTTTGGTATGTTGTACCAAAATATTCTTGGCATTAATAAAAGAGGAAATTCTAAGTACAGTGGCAAATGTGATCAGCTGCCCTAACTTCAAACTAGTCTGTGCTATTTTTGCCCTCTGACTGAATGTTCTTTATTAAGGTGAGGCCTTACTCCACTTGTGCTCGCTGGCCTTTTGTGTCCCCATACTTCCTGGGATTTATATTAGCAATTAAAAAATCCAACAATAAACAACTGAGATAGAAATGTGTTGAAATCAGTCAATATATACTTTGTTTTATAGTCCCAGTCTGAATTGCAATACTCATCATGCACAAAAGTAATTTGTGTAATCCATGCAGAATACTTTACTGCAGCTTGTTACAGCCAAAAAGACAAGGCATTAGAAATATAACATGCTAAAACAGGTTTTGTAAGTGTATTTCTAATACTTTGCACCTTTCAAAAATATGCCATTAGGATCTTAACATATTTCTAAGTTTTTAGAGTGTGTCTAGCATGTCCTGTGGCTTCAACTTTTTACATCCAATTCAGTAGAGGATGTAAACTTGTTTAGATTTCCTTGTCTTTTTATTTTTACAAATCATGTAAGATGCAAATGAAAGCAGTGTGTTTCATTCTTTTGTGAGAAATACATAGCAGGAAAATGAATGAGCATTATGATATTAGAATGGACATTTGGAATTAGTGGATATGAAGACAACCAGAACAGTTATTTTCAGATCATGCCTATCACATGGGCTCTTTGCTGGAACCTTCTGTTCTCTCTCCATCACCACTATAACTTTCATGTTATAGCTAACCCTGAGGCATCAATATGTCAAGTTTCTTATGGAGTTAAATATGTTATGAGAGGTACTGAAGGTTCGTAACAACCAGCAGTGGGATATTGTAAATTACTCCCAAATCATATTTTATTAGCTGACAACAACAACAACAACAACAATCTTTTGATATACTGCTCTGTAATGTGTGCCTTCTGACTAAGTTATATGAAGAATGAGCATCTTTCCTGCAAGTGATGTCAGATATGTAATATTTTCACCATAAATATCTAATTTATATGGATATTTACGGCAGAATATTTTATTTTAACTTCATCTAGTAATCCCAGAGCTGAATCCCTCAACATGCATTTAACGGTTGTATATGATTCTGCAAATCATTAATCAGACATTGCTCCTGGTTTACTCTTATAAGAAAACACTAGTGCTAGTGAGATTACCTAGTTAAATAAGAAAAAACAAATACTTATTTTGATCCACATATGACAGCAATTGCAAAAAAAAAATCAGCTGGTATGTAAACAAGAACATTTTCCCAGAGACTGCCTTTTTCTACATTACATTAATATGATGTCATGAAACACAAAAGGAGGAAATAGTTCTGCAAATCAGCCCATATGGAAATGCATGACATACGTGTTAGGCTTAGTAATCTTCCCCTAGGGGTCTCAGTGAGCATTCGTCAAATATTTAAGTCAGGCTTTGTATCACCAGACAGGGACAGGAAAAAGTAACCTTTCACCCATTTGCACTGACATCCAGGCAACACTAAATTATCTATACTGCTTTCTTCTGCAAGGGACTGCATGGTACATTTGTTAGAAAATGATAAACATGGCATTTCAATAAAACAAGTTATTAATGTAAGTTACTCAGGGATACTGAAGGAAAGCACATGGAAGAATGATGATACAATTATTAACTGAGCTAAAAGTGGCTTTCTAATCTGTGTGGAAGAACAAATATAATCATTTGAAGTTCCACAGTAGTGTCCTGTGAAAATAAATATAATGTGGAACTATGTAAAAGGCTGTGTATCTGAGAATAACAGCAGTTACTGTGAGCACAACTTTCAAACTTTACCTCCAGAATAAGGGACAAAAACAAAAAATAATCAAGAAAAATACCTCTAAGAAAGTAGCATTTTTTAAATTACTAATACCTTTAACTTAGAAAGTTGATAGCAAAAGAGAATGCAAATGAACATGCACTTTCTAAAAATGACATCCACAGCCATAATTACTATCAGTTGTTGTTGTTGTGTCTTTTGGCTTTTCCCAGTTAGGGGTCGCCACAGCGGAACTCCGGTCCGCTAATGATTGGCAGTAGATTTTTACGTGCCGACTTGATATTATATATTCAAAATATTTTCCATCTACTTTTCCCAAGAAACTTTCTAGTTTTAAGAAAGACAGTGCAAAAGGTTCAGCCAAGATGAAATATGTTCCTAAAAGTTAGGAGCAGTAGAAAGACATGAATGTCAGAGCTAGATAAATTACTTCACATTTCGAGGACATGAGAACCCTTCTTTATAGTTCTCGTAGTAGAGAGTAAGAGTTTGGATCTGGAACCGTATGGGTCTTACAACAAGCCACTTGAACCATCTCTATCCACAAAGTCCAGGATGTCATATTTATGCTGTTCTTGCATTTTTCAATTTTTCCAACATTAAAGGTGATTATCGTGATATTGTAAAGAAAACCTTATCAAACTGACAAAGCCACAAATAATGTCACAGTCTCGCATCTTGCTCCTAGCTTTCCTCTTGTGTATAAATATAACAGGTGCCCTTTGTAAACCCATTTCCTAATATATCAATTAGTGCTTGCACTAAATTCATATTAATTTCTACTGTCCTTCAGGTAGAGTGCATTTATCCCCATGCATGGAATTGCAGATAGTCTAGTTTTATTTTTAATTCATTTTAATTAATTTACAGTTTATATTGCTTTTTATTCAGACTAGTTGCCTGGAATGTTTGCCTCTGAGTCATAATATGTGTTCCCTTACTTGGAGTGTTTGTCATGGGTTCTTTGGTTTATACTAATTCAGCAATTTGTCAGCTGCTACAGAGTTAGCCAATAATGGCATATTAGACGAACTCTT
This sequence comes from Protopterus annectens, assembly GCF_019279795.1. Taxonomy (NCBI): domain Eukaryota; kingdom Metazoa; phylum Chordata; order Ceratodontiformes; family Protopteridae; genus Protopterus; species Protopterus annectens. Next base: position 1,954,636,958 of record NC_056728.1, read on the forward strand.
GAAGATTTAAAAGATGAGGTATGAGGTAGTATCAGTTTGGGAGATACAGAAAGATTATTATTGGTTTGGATTATTTTGCAGGAAAAACAGAAATAGACAGAAGCTGTAGAAAAGAGAGAAAAGAAAAACAAAGAAGGTATGGAGAGTACAGAGATGTGATAAAGCGACTCTGGCAATACATTTACATCATTCCATCCATTCATCTAATTATCCATTCATCTGACTGAAGTTTAAATGTTTCTAAGGTTTTACGCTGTCTAAGATTTATTTGAAGATTGTTCTATAGGCAGAAAAGGTACTGAGTAATGCCGTTATCCTTCATTTGGGACTTGTTCCTATTTTCACGTACAATAGGACTTTAAAATAAGTATTAATGAAGGAGGTTGTTTACTTTTCAAGGAAAAGGAGGTCACAGAACATGCTGGAAGGATAGATTCCTGTCCCAGAGACTTCCCATACTCTGGAACAGACTACCTATGTATGTCAAACAGAGCTTTTCATTAGCATTCTTTAAGAAAAATCTTGATGATTGGATGGGTAACAGGAAATTCACCCCGGGATCACTTCTGTGGTTCTGCTTGACAGGGGCAAAGGAAAATAATTTTCTTGGGTGGTGAAAGCCAGGGTACGTTTTTGGCTAGGCTTGTATAGGCCCTAGGGCCAATAGCCTAGTACCTACCTATGAACGTACCTATGAACATGAAAAAAAAAAGGATTTGATATAACGCAGAGGGTACAACCCAGATTACATTTCAGGATTCTGTAGGACACAGAAATAAAGACAAGGTGTTTACTCTTGTTTCTATAAAGCTTAGGTCCTTTTTGGTTATAATATGTTAGGGGGGGTATTCTATATAGTAATGTGGTTAGAGCTATACACAACAAATGGGGTGTTATATTCTTTGATGAGGTGATTAAGGGCAGAGAAAAGGGGAATTAAGTGGGAGTGGGATCTGGATGATAACTCATAACAGATGAGATGAGAAAAGCAGAAGGATTTGCTGGCAATGTTGGGCACATGCTGACTTTAGGCAGATAATTTTCTATATAAGTTCCTAAATTCTACATTAAAGTGATACTCTTAAGAGGAGCACAAGTTTTACCAAAGGACACTATACTACATTTTGCTGAATTTAGGATGACACTGATTAGACCACCAATTACTGGGGACAATGCCTGGTTGGAATGTTACTGAATCTTATGTGGACTTTAAGATGCATCCTTTTTCAGTAATCTGCAAACTTAGTTAAGTAAAGTTTATTGCCATTTGCTTGTAATTCAGAGGAGTATATTTTAAAGAAAAAAGAACCTAGTACAGAACTCTAATGAATACTATTAGCTATATTTTGCTTTTTGGGCAAGGTACTATTTATTCTAATTTGGTGTGTTCTATTTGATAATAGTTAGCAATGAAGGGGACTATAAAGAGGTTGATGTTTTGTTGGGCTAGCTTATTTATGATGCCTGCGTTGACAATGGCATCAAATGCTTTGCCTAAGCCATGATATGTAATACTGAGAAATCATTCATCTAGAGTTCTGTTCATTTTCAAAGATGCTAACAACTCTAAAACAGTATGACCTACTACTGACAAAGCTAAACTGTGAAGGGTATAATCTGTAGATCTTGTACGTCCTTATTGATTAGTTCTACAATAATTTGTTCCATGTCCTTGGAAATAAGGATAGTGAGACTGATGTGCCTATAGTTACCTGGGTCAGTGGATGGCCTACCCTTAAGGATGGGGGGTAGGGTGACTATAGCAGTTCTCCATTCTTCTGTTGCATACCCTATGAAGAGAGTTTGATGGAAGATGTTTAGAGGAGTTTGGGCTAAGTGATATTTTTAAATTAAAATAGACAGCTGAGTATTTTGTTTAGCCACATCCAAGCATTCATTTTTTTGTCGTTTTTGTTTTGGAGAGAGCAGCTGTTAGTTGGTCAGTTTCAGGGACTTCTCCTGAGATGGTATGGTGAGTTCATCTGTGCATGTGATTAGTGAGTAAAATATTACCTATGGATTTTGAGTTGGTGTCATAGAACTAATTACAGTGAGTACTATTACTACAGTGTTTATGCACATAGTTAAAAATCAACTTACGTCTGTCATTCGTGTTGGGAGTTATCTTGTGACTTTAAGCATCTTTGGTGCTTCCAAAAGCATTCTTGAGTGGCTTAATAATTTGTTTGATTTTATTGTATGAGCTTGGATGGAAATGATGTATATATATCCAAGATCTTACATTACTCATTATATAATCTACTGATTTTATTTCCTAACAAACTGGACAACTGACAAATTTATTGTTTTGTTTATGATAGACTGGGCCTGATTTCCTTTGACATATTTATTGTTTTGCTTATGACAGAATGGCATGAATTTCCCTTTCAAGTCAGAGTAGGGTGGGTTGAGCACTGAGGCATCAATGTTCAGTGACTGGCGGGCTGGCCCATTTATGTTTCCCACAAAAGTCTTTAAAATTTAATTGATTGTTCTTGTCAATGTGTATGAATGCAACTGGATTATTGGGCCTAGGAAGGTTGGTCATGAGGGAGAAGGTGATGGCTAAACTGCATGATTTAGTTAGGGGGAGATACACTGCTGCAGCTGACCAGTGAGCGTTGCAGAGCAGGGTAACTGGGTAAGACCAGTTCTAGGAGGTGTTGAACACTAGTAGCATGAATAAATATTTGGTCCAAGGATCTGGAATTGTAAATGTCAAGAAAAGCCAGGCTACAACATCTGTTGGAATTGCATCTGGGTAATTAAGTCCTGTTAATGAAAAGGTGTTTGTTTGACTTCCAGCTGGGGTGTTTAGGTATTTCACATGTTTCTTGATGGACATAAAGGGGGTGGCAATTACTAATAGTAAACGTTTGTTTAGAAGAGAATGATTTAGACCCGCATTAAAACAGGTTGAGGTCATTTAGCATGAGACAACTAAGTGTGATATTGCTTATCTTATCCTGAGCAAATGGTAGAATGTACCCTGGAACAGAAAGAGAATTCTCCATAGACTGAAGCCAGGTTTCAGTATCTGTGCCTCCTTGTGACATTCTGTGCTCATGTTCAATTATGACTAGCCTTCCATCTATATTATGTTATATTAGCATTCTTCTCTGCCTCATCAGTTTGAGGAATTTACCATGTAATGACAATGAGATTACATCAAGACCAATCAACACCATTAAAATATTTTGTACCTTCCAGTACAGATCATACCATACGATTTGTGGTCAAAGAAATGTGACTGCAGTTCTTCTATTCTAAAATTACATCTTAAGTCACCTTTTCATATGGAGGTATTTAGTAGTGCCTGTGATACACAGATGTAGCCAGTTAACATGCATTCTGCAGTCAATTTCCTCCCAGAAATGAGTGCTTGAGTTTTGAACTTTATTACGAAGTAGGATCCTTGTTTAGCAGTGGATATGCTTTCCACACGGGCAAATTATACTTAATATCATACTTTTTTAAAACATGTTTATGAAATTACATGCAGTCATAAAATAGCTCACATATCAGAAATACAAGAGTAGTTTCTTCATTCATGTATATATTTTTCTCATTAATCATAAGAAAATGAAACTCAGTGAAAAATGAGCTGCATTATCTTGAAGGATTTCATATGCTGGCACACACAAATATTTTCCATGCCCAATATCCCTATATACTTCACCTGGTTTTGATCTGTCTTTGAATCCCATTTGCCTGCACTCAAATGTTTAATAGCACTTTTAACCATTCCTCAGAACACTGTTATCTCTCCTTGTTTGCTCTTTATGCTGACTTTCAGTGTGTAATTCTAAAAGGATTTCTCTTATGAATTAATGGCATACAATGATAAAACACAGGTTGTACTATTTACAAGGGATAGTCTCCATACCTCTCATCTGTACAGATTTTCAAAGAATATCCAGAATTTTGCCTCATATTTTGATCTGTTTCTCATAAAATTGTGGTTTTATGGCCAATTGTTGGTAAAATATTGAGAGTTGAAGTCAGAAAATAAGAGCAGCCATTTCAGTTTCAGACTTCATACACTTCAGAAAATTCATGCTAATGCAAAACTTGTTATTCTATCAACTTGTTAAGTTTGTAAGAGGAATATTTAAAATGTGTCCCTGTTTCTGGTCCTTTGCCCCCCGCTATTTATGGCTTTGTCCACATTTTTGTTGTATGACGTTGAGAGGTATGATTGTCTCTGTCAAGTACACTTACAGGGATCTGATGAAATCCATAAAAGGTAGTAAAGTCATATGGTTATGTATTTTACAACTGGGTCCCATCAGACAGCTTTATACATCTGTAAGTCTTTCTGGCAGCATATTGTTTGTAGATAACTGAATGTGATAATGATCAGTCAGCTTGTTGGGGAAAAGAGCGATCATAGCAGTGCGAGTTGAAATGGACTTGATGAACTTAAAATTGGGGAGTCAGATTTTGTCCAAAACCAATGCCTTCTTGAAAACTTTATGTTCTGATCAAAAGTTTCCCTGGTTATACTAATGAAGAAGTAAGTTGACAAGGAAAACCCCTCATGGTATCATAATGCATGATTCATTCATTTGAGTGGGGGTCTCAAGCTAGCCAACCTAAAAGCCTTTGTAAATGGTTGTTTTAAAGAGTTAATGAGAAGTTTGAATGGGTTAGACAGAATCATTAACAGGATGCATAAGACTAAATTCCCACCCTTATCAGAAGGAAGGCAGCAGCCTTTTATATTTAAGTACCTTTCATTCAAAATTAAGGCATGATTAGTAAGGGAAGCTGCAGTCAGGAAAGATCTTACTTGTGCTGAGATGAAAGTGAAAGTGGTAGAAGACATTGCAACCCTGCTGTACCAAATAAGTTCCCGAATACTGTCTGGACATGCACTACTGAAAGGCAGGAGCCACAATCTTAACACCTGGGTAATTCTATTTTCCTTTGACATCTCAGACCCCTATCCCTTTACAACGTCTATCCCCTTCTACATAAAAAAATTCTCTACCACTTCTCTCCTCAGTTACCTTCCAACTTGAACCCTCACCTTACATTTCATTTTCATTTTGACTTTCCCAGTTTATTCATGCCTTTCAGATAGTTCCCAGCACTCTCTTATAACCCAGGTTCTATGTCAGTAAGTACCCTAGTATTCTTAGCTCTGCTATTCTTGATTCATCAGCTCTACAGTGCTCCTCTTCTTCTTCTAGCTTTAACTGCTATCTACCTACTGATTAATGTTTCACACTCCTTACCTCAGTTTTATTTATTTATAACATCTATAGTGTAACCTTTCTCACCCATGTATTATAAGTCATACCTAATGTCTGCTTGCCACATATATTACAAATGAACTGTTTTCATACTAAGGGAGGAATTCAGTAAAGCTAACATGCAATGTGAACATTGCCGTGACGAGTTTTAGATACAGTAAACTTTGTGTAGCGGCACACAATTGTGCACTTACACGCAATTATAGAAACTTTTGTGGAATGCAAATTTCAGCATAAAAAGCTGAAATTTATGCAAATAAACTGAAACAACATGCTGGGTATTCCAATAACCTTAAATATAACAGTGTACACTCCGTGTCCATATTGGTAGTATATGCAGAAAATTTCCACATACAGGAAACTACACAGAAGCAAGTGTATGTAAAAAAATGTAAATTTATGGACAAGAAATTAAAAAAGGCAAATACACATATAAAACACAACATATGTACTGTGTATGTCTGAAGCATGGTGTGGGTGTGTCAGATTACTATAAATTAATGGAAAATCCCTATGAGAGTATGAAGGTTGTAAATGAGGATTAAAGTATAAAGATGGCAGCCAAGTTGATAAAAAAATAAAACATTTAAAAGATACTGAACACAGTTTGAAAACAACAGGTTTGATCAGGATTGTCCACATCAATTTCTGAGAAGGTTCCTGATGTGGAAAGAGCTCATCTATGAAGATGAAGTGGATGTCCGAGGACCATGTCTGTCTGTGTGGTTGTTGTTCACAGAAATCAAAAAAATTATTTTTATCAATTTACTTTCATCAACAACTTCAACAACACACATTCAACACCGAGCGCAAAGTATAAATTCATCCCTTTTTTTTGTTTTTTGATTTTTTTGTTTTTATTATAAATTTAAATGTATTTTTTACCTCATGTTTGCACAGTGCACCGCTAGACGCAAAAAGGTCAAATATGATTACCAGAAAAGTCATGTCATAGGTATAGTAATACCCTGCCTTGTACCTTTAAAGACATGCTCCAGTGCTGTTGCCCAGCTTGCATGGCTATTAAACATGCTGTCAGCATAGTTATGATGCAAATGAGTGGAAATAATTAATGGATTTGTTGAATCACATAAAGCAGGAACCATGTAGGGATGTTCACTTCATGTAGGCTCCTACATGATTTTATGTTTCCAATGGATGTCTATGACATGGGGGGGGGGGTGTCAGGTCAGTTTGTTTTTGTGTTTTGTGTAAAGTGCGTGTTTATGCAGTGCACTGCTTGCCGCAAACAGTTTTGGTGATGTATACCTTCTTTGTATGACCAGACCACCCCTTATATCAGACATTAGCTATACATCCAAAAGTAGAAACCAGATGCATTCAGATAATATTACTGAACACTGCTGGGCATCATGCTATTAGCATCAAGTGACAGGAATTTGAGTAAGTACTCATGTGGCCACTAGGGTGTTAAGTACTGGACTTTAGTGCAGATGGCCCTGGGTTCTACTACAAGGGATGGCAACTTTTGTCATACTGTTCTGACATTGTAGCTTATGCACATAAAGTGTAACTTGCAGTAATTAGCATTTTACGTACATGTCATGACAATGTGGATGAAATTATAAAATTTTTATATGGCTTACCTTCGCTATGCACAAAGTACACAACTGCGCACTGAAGAAGTACCTTTAAACCTTATTAATTATATCCCACACAAGTGAATTGCATCTTAATTAGCCAATCCCCAAGGTGGACCTACTCAAGAAATGTATAAAGTATGTAAACAGCCTACATTCTGATTTTCCCTTGATACTCCAAGACCATTGGAGTACAGACTTAGAAATTTTAGCTGAGATAATGCTAGAGGCTGCTACAGTTATTATACATCTGCTTGTGCTAGAGGCTGAAGTCAATGCTACTGGTGCTGCTGACAATAGGCCTAGGCCAAGAAGGAGAAGCATGTTCAGGCTCAGGGTAAACTTCCAGGTGCTACATGAGCTGGAGATTGTAGAGCGATACAAGGTGGAGAGGGACATATTACAAGAACTCTGTGAGCTCTGCTACCCTCAACTCAGAGCCAGAACCAACTCAGGGGAACACATCCCAGTGGAAACTAAGGTATGTGTAGCCCTTAGGATATTAGCTACAGGTACTTTTCAAAGACCAACTGGGGACATGATGAGGGTGTCACAGGCATCAACATCCAGGATATGCCAACAGTTCCTGGATGCTATGCTCCTACATGCCACTGAGCACATAACTTTCCCCCTTTCCTCTGAGGAGGGGGCCAGCAATATGCAATGGTTTTACCATGTAGAGCACAACCCTGAAGTACTAAGTGCCATAGATTGCACTCATGTACACATCAAGCACCGCAATGCCCAGGGGATTATCTTGAATGTGTATGCTGGCAACCCTGGCAGTTATCACAACTCTCATATCTGGCAAACATCACAGCTGTACCAGATGTGTGCTAGAGGAGAACATTCCACAGGACCTTTTACTGGGAGATGCTGGCTATGCCCTGGAAACATGGATGATGACACCCATCACAAATAAAAACACACCCATGGAAGAATGACATAATAAGGCACACACCCAAACTAGGAACATCACAGAGCATGTGTTTGGGCTTCCAAAGTCAGGGTTCTGGTGCCTATATATAGCCAGTGGAGCCTTGCAGTATACTCCATGCACATGTACACAAAACTATGCTCCACAATCTGATCCTGTGTGCAGTAGGATCAGCAAGAGGAAGAGTCACATTTGCGCAGTGCGCCACATGTATAAAACCTTTCTGATAAGGCATAGCCAGTTTGGGCAGAGTGCAACAGTGCAGAAATGGTGAAAGAGGAAATAGGATTTATGTCAGACTGCCTACCCCAGATACTGGATGCATTAAATTATTGCAATTAGTAATTGAGAAATCCTGGACTGGAGTATGGATAGGAGTGGGCTGTAGCAACAGGTATACATATATATATATATATATATATATATATATATATATATATATATATATATATATATATATATATATGTTATTAGATAATAGTATTGGCAAGCCATCCATTTGTTTCCCCACCAGCAACAATACCAACAATCCTGGGTAACCTTGATTTTTCCACACATATATCAACCACTGTAGAAGCTGTAATATTTAATGGTGTGTTCTTCCTCATGGACAGGGCTAATCAGTGGGTTTGCTCATCCAAATGCAAACAGACAAATACGCTCAATAAGTATATTGTTGTCACACAGCTAACCTGCTAAACAGTATTTGTCTGCTAGGCTACTAGCCTCAGCTGACACTACATAGCAATGTGACTATGCAGGCCTCCCAAGCTGTTGCTCAACACATGGCTCGGTTATGTCTTCAAGTATATGTTCACCTACAGTCCTAGGTAAATCAGACTTGTGCTGTGGAATGTGCATTATGTACTGTGATCTGTAGTCCATAAACTTAGATAGGTAGTGGGTTCTTATCTCACTGCAGTGAGGTGTATGTGTGTGTTTAAAAAAGTGGAAGAGTGAATCTCAATCCAACTTCACAAATGGCATGGTTTGCCATTGTTTTTGTGCTTGCACAAATATTCAGTCAAGGCAGGCCTCCAAACTCTTGTCCCCCATGTGGCCTGCTGATGTCATCTACCATAAGATCGCCTGCAGTCCTATTAAAACCAGACTTGAGCTATGGCATGTATAGGTTTTTTCCCCATTGTAATCAACTTAGTGTGTGCGTGCATTTCCAAAAAGAAAGTTGTAAGTGTGTACCCCCGACTGGCATCTTAAATGGCATGATCCTGTACTGCTTCTTTGCTTGCACAAACATCCATTCATGGCAGGCCTCCAAACTCTTGTCCTCCACATTGGCTGCTGATGTCATTTACCATAAGATCACCTGCAGTTCTGTTAAAATTAAACTTGTGATGTGTTGAGTGTGTTAGGCAATGTAATCAGTAGTCTGTAAACTTAGATATGTAAGGCTTCTATTCAAATTGTAGTCAACCATTGGTGGATGTTATACAAAGCATTTTACAGCAGCCTAAGAACACTGTCCACCTGTTTTCAACAGACACTGCTGATGTCATCAGCAATATCAGATTATTATATATGTATATGTCACAACAGGCCATGGTCACACACTGACCTGACAGACAGGTAGACCTCACTTCATCCTATATAAGACAGTGACAGTCCTGTTATTGTATGCACAACCGTTATACTGGGAATGGTGATGAACATGATGACACATTAGATCACATAGGAGTTTCCATGGACTATGATTTTTGTGGATGATATTGTGATCTGTAGAGCAGGTTTGTGAGACCCTAGGGAGGTGGAGATATTCTCTACAGAGGAGAGGAATGAAGGTCAGCAGAGCTAAGAAAGACTATATGTGTGTGAATGAGAGGGAAGATAGAAGAATGGTGAGGATGCAGGGTGTACAGTTAGCAAAGGCATATAATGTGAAATACTTTGGATCAACAGTTCAGAGTAATGGTGAGTGTGGAAGACAGGTGAAGAAGAAAGAGCATGCAGGGTGGAGTAGGTGGAGAAGAGTGTCGGGTGTGAATTTTGACAGATGGGTTCCAATATTACTGAAAGGGAAGGTCTACAAGATGGGAGTGAGACCAGCTATGTCGTATGGGTTGCAGATGGTGCCACTGACAAAAGGACAGGAGTCATAACAAGTGCTGGCAGAGTCCCAGATGTTACAATTTGCATTGTGTGTACTGAAGATCGACTTGAGTATTTACCACATATTAGAGTGTCAGCTTATGTTGTATGGTTTGGAGACAAATGACAGAGTGTTGGGATTGTGTTGGTTTGGGCATGTGCTGAGAAGTGATGCTGGGCATATTGGGAGAAGGATTCTAAGGATGGAGGCACCAGGTAAGAGGAAAATAAGACCTAAGATAAGGTTCATGGATGTGCTGACAGATGACATGCAAGTGATTGGTGTGACAGAGCTAGATGCAGAAGACAGTTAGAAATGGAAGCAGATCATCTGCTGTGGTGAGACTAATGGTACTATCCAAAAGAATAGGAAGCAGAAGATAACATCTGTTTGGAGAAACCCATCTGTACACTTGTGGCAGGAGTGTACAGTAGGAAATCTATTTGAAGGTTATTGTGTCTGGACTCAGTTTGGGCTTTAACAGTGTGTCTTTCTATTACCTGTTCTGGATTGTGTGCAGAGGCTGTAACACTTTGTCAGAATACATGCAGAAATATACAAATTTAATACAAACTTTCTTCAAATCCTTGATCATCATGCTTTTCACTCCTCAGAAGAAGAAAAAAATCTGCTCCAAAAATGATCAAAAAAAAAAAAAAAAGAAAAAAAAAAAAGAAAAAAAAAATGGGCCAAAAATAAAAGTCCTAATAAACATCCATCTGATCAACACCAAAAAAAAATAAAAAAAGCCAAAAAAAAAGATACTGTTAGAGAAAAAAGGAATATTATCAAAAAAACAACAAAAAAAAACACCAAAAAAAATCAAAACATTATTAAACAAAAATAAACTAAAACACCTACATTCCACACTACCTACCCTCACCCCTCCAACAATGCTACGGATCCTGATGATGATTTTAATATTTTTTTATTTTTTATTTTATTTCTACCTAACCTACTCCTTTCCTATCCTACACTTCCGCATCCCCTCCACTCTACTCCTCTACCTTCAACCAAAAATTCAACCTGTTTCTACATCTCTTTTTTATCTTTTAAACTAAGAAACTCAAACCCCCAACCCATCCCCTGACCAACCCCCATCTGAATACCTACAAATAGCTGCTTAAGCTTATCAATTATCATATATCATACTGATAAATAGGACTATCACGAAGGAACAATCCCCACAAAATAAAAAAATATCATATAATTCCCTACAAAAAGGAGGCTCAACAACTGACTCTCAAATGTTCCCCCTATGCCCTACTTTCCCCCCATTAGCCAAGATTATGGAAAGATGTGTTCACAAATAAATGCTTAACTACCTCCTTCAAAACAAACTTCTAGCTAACTGTCAACATGGTTTTAGACCATTCCACAGTACCACAACTGCCCTCCTTTCCTTCTCTGACTCCATAAACAATAATAGAAACAATAATTGTTTCTCCTCAGCACTTTTCATAGATCTTTCAAAAGCCTTTGATATGGTTAACCACACAATACTCTTTTGACAAACTAAACCTTTATTCTCTCAGCCACAAACCTTTATTCTCTCAGCCCACACTCACTACAGGCAACAAGCAGTCCTTTGGGAGAACAACCTATCTTCCTTACTCTCAGTAAATATTGGTGTTCCACAAGGATCAATATCCCCCTCCCTTTTCTTTTTTTCCTTTTATATCAATGACCATCTGAATATATATACCCACAGCACCTTCAATATATATTGATGACTCAACGCTAATCTGCACTGCTAAAAAATATTCCCCTCCTCAGTCCCTCACCCAAACAGTCTTCCAATATGTTGAAAATTGGTTTATGCAACACTGCCTCCTCCTTAACCCCAAAAAAAACTTCTCTAAAACTTCTACTCCCTCTCCACTCCTCTCTCTCTTTCTCTTCCTCTCCTATAAAAACCAGTATAATAACCTGATAAGACATACACGACTGCTAGCTAGGTGTAACTATTGATAACCATCTCATTAACGATGAACACACAACACACACTTTAAAAAAAAACAAAAAAAAAAATTGGGACACTAATTAATTAAACCCTTTCTTACCCCAGAAGCTAGAAAAACCATTGCACAGACACACCTGATCTCCACCCTTTTATATGCCTCACCTATCTATACTAACTTATCCAAAAATAACATTACCAAACTCTCTATCTGCTACAATAGCATAGCCAGATTCATTACTACTACTCCCCTAAGAACTCACCATTGTCTTAACCTCAAACATCTAGATTGGTTAGAGCTAAATAACCACTTACTCTATCAACAACTACTTATCATTCATAAGACCCTTTACTACCCTGATGTCACCCCTAGCCTTACAAAACTGATTATACCATATAAAAACCTAGCCACACTCCGTTCTGCTAATAAACTCCTAGTATCTCTAACTAAATCATATAATAAAGCTGGGGATTCATTACTTGCAAATTCCATAGGTAAAATCTGGAATAAACTCCCTCAAGAAATAACTAATCAAAACTCTACCTCTCTTTTCAAAAAACACATTAAAGAACATCTCAAAACACAATGGATGTGTCCGTGTGCAAATCCGACTGAAATCATGTCCTCACTCACCTAGTTCTACCCCCCTATCCCCCTTACTGAGCTCCTCCCTAAAACTTTCAAGAGTTTGAGAGTCATATCTAAGAATTAGGCTTTACCAGTAACCTTTTTATCTGTCTGTGTAACTTATTTTTGTGTTATGGTTACTGTTTTATAAGTCTAATATAGTAGTATGTAGTATAAGTTTATCTCCTATTTTTAGTATTTGTTTTGTGTTGAAACTTATTTTTCTTTCTACCTTGTATTGTTTACTCATATTATGCTGTATGTGATAAATCATTGTTTATTGCCTGTACTGGAGCTTTTCTCCCCGGGCCTCTACTGAAAACGGATATTATGTCCAGCTACACTAACCCGGTCAACAAATGTAAAATAAAATAAATAAATAAATAAATAAATAAATAAATAAATATCAATACACTTGCTTTTAAATTAAAATGGCTGATATTATCTAGAGGAGCAGATCTAGCTGTCAGAATCTCTGTTGCATAACAAGCAGCAATTTACTCACTTAGCTATCAATAACAGAGGTATTGATCTATTTATGAAGGACCTCATAATGTATACCCCATAGATCAGTCACCTGAAAATAGCAGTCAGATCACATACATCCCTCGGTTTTGCATTCTCTATGCAGATACCATGTTCAAACCTCTCATTATCAACTATCATTTCTCCTCTATTTGCCCTGCTAGCATACTTGACATAGGTGTTTTACTCAGTGCATATAATGCCTAATGTGCACTGAACAGCCTGTATCTCCTACCTGACTGAAGAGCAAATTTCAAGAGATCCGCCTATAGTAGGAATCTGGAATCAGTGCTGTCTTCCTTCCAGAAGGGTAACACTAAAAAGGTTGTCTGCTCACAGACCTTGACTCCTACTATTAATATGCACCCAACACAAACCAACTTGTGCAGAAGTACTCCCCACAGACCAAACTAAACAGCAGGCCCATCCTAAACACAATCAAGTTACAAACAGACTATACACATAAGAAATATCATTACCACTGCCTCAGTATAGAAATGCTGAAGGCAATGGGCATACATCCCAAAGGTTATCATAATAGTTGGCTGTATAGTGAGATGTACAGATGCCCCTCTCACTAACTTAAACAAAGGTAAGTTTACTGTCAGCTGTGTGGCAGACATAGTCATCACACTATACATGCAATCAAGTCTCTCAAGAACAAGTCCCACTCTTAATTCAGAATACTTCATCTCGGTTTGCAGAATTGTGATGTGACTGTATAAAATATATGAACATAGACATGATTAAGCTATGTAAATATGGGTCCAACCCAGATATATCTCTGTGTTTGAGCAGCATTCTAACCTCGGCTAGGATGACACCACTATATAAAGAACAACAGATTCTCTGAACCTGCCTAAGTTTCTAGTGTCATAGTATGGTGATACAGTACCTGTCAGTGTGGGATGACATGGTGGATAGAGTACACTGCTTTGCTAGACATAAGCCACTTGACTGACCATAATCCCTTTATTAGGCAAGGTCACAGAAGCAGAATAACCAGTGTGAAAATGTACACCTCTAACAAAGTGAGGGCCATGCTGCTAAACCCTAGGAGTTCACATCTTAAACCACACCCTCTATAAGCACTCTTCACAGTGAAGATGTTGATGTCTATGCAGTCACAGAAACCTAGTTCATGGCTGCAATAAGTACTTTGGATTTGAAGGCTATGATGCCTTCCAAAACATCCAGACAGCAAATGAAAGTTGTTTGAACCACAGGAGTTGTTGTATCTATTTACATTGAAGATTAATATGCCTCAAAACTGTTTAGAGAAGATAAATATATTGAGCTACTCTATCTCCAGCATACTGTGGATAGGAAATCCCTTCATGTTATCACCATTATAGGTCACTGTCCATAAACACGAAAGGCCAAACAGTGTATTTATTACTACATGGAACAATTAAAGTAGAACAAAACAACCCAGGCAGGGGTGAGTGAAAGTATTCATCCATTGATCGGGATAATTGTAGGACAACAAACTCACTTGCACAATATTACCTGAAGTTTGTGAACTGAAATGCCATGGAGGAAATAGTGCACCACTCCACAAGGTTATCTCATATTCTAGACCTGTACCTCAACAATACGAGTGAACAATGTAATGGCACATATGTAGTGCCTGCACTGTTAACCCAACCATAAAGTGGTATGTTTCAAAGTAGAAATAGCTACTGAACTCCCGAAAAGGGTAGGGAGGTTGGCATAATGGTTAAGGTGTTTACTTTACAGACACAAGGTGCAGAGTTTGATTCTCACTTGGGATAATTGGCTAGGCTTAAAATGGCCCACAAGGGCAGTTAGCCTAGTATGAACCTATGAACCTATGAACCAAAAGAGGAGTCAGGTTCACAAACATAATCCAAGGTGGCTACACACTCCTAAGGGATGGTCAAAAACTACTTCCAAGACACAGTTTCTACAAAGGACATTGGGAACTATAGTAACTTACTCCCTGATTCCCTGTCTACCCATCTACATAAATGTATACACACAGCAGTGCCTTGCCTGATGGGCTCAAAGATCCTCTGGAAAATACAAACCATTCTAGTGGATGTCTGTCATTGCTACATTATACAGTAAGTGAAAGAATCCGCTGTTTGCAAATACAACATTGAGAATTCATGACTGGAAAGCTACTCTCCTCAGCGTAAACATACAAATAAAACACTTTGAAAAACCCTCACAGAGCAACTATGCTAATAATTTACACAACAACATTTACAGGGATGACCATAAGGCTTTCTTCGTGTACATTTGCAAACTGATGTATACATATATATATATATATATATATATATATATATATATATATATATATATATATATATATATATATATATATATATATTTATATATATAACTCAGATGTATTTGGATCCATTTGTGTATGATAGCATGCATATTGACCCAGTGTAACTTCCAAATCTGCTAGCAGACATGCTTGGCTGAAAAGTGCCCCCCCCCCCCACGTCACCACCAAACCTACTACAAACCACGTGTACATCACCTCCAAGTTGTGGTATCTACAATGAGAACATTATCACTGTCCTTCCAAGACTAGGAGCACAGCCTCCATGGGACCAGATGGCATTCTGGCCTGTATTCTTCATGTGCTTCAACAGTGAGCTACTCCACTAGGCACCGTATTCAACCACAGTCGAAATACTGCTGTTGTCCACAAAGAATGGAATACAGTGACCATTTTCCAACCACACAAGAAATGATTGGCAAAATACAAGTGTAATTATAGTAGCATTGCATTATGCAACCTCTGCCATAAGGCAATTGGTACAATTTGCATGCACCTCAGACAAGAAAATAGATGACCTCCAAATACTAGATGTGCTCTAGTTAGGTGTTCTCAAGGTTATACTGTGGCTGCAAAACCTGGTGGGATTCAATACTGTGATCTGAGGCATACACAAAGTCAAAGATGTTCACACATCCTATCGTAACTTGGCCAAGGCCTTCAACACAATCCAACATATGTTGTCAGTGGGAAACTAACCAAGGTGAATATAAAATCCTATGTTATCAGTTGGATTGCAAATGGGATCACAGATCAACAACACAATCTGAGACTTCATCTCAAGCAGCAGACATGTCACCTGTGTGGTAACAGAAGTGTCAGTGCTTTGGCCCCTCATGTCTGACATACACGTCTCAGAAGTCCTGAACAATACAAAAGGTCTGTGGCACTAATGATTCCTGACCAAGCTACGGGTGTTACATGAACTGCACAGAAATGCATCAGCATACCCTGTGGTAATAACAAATGTTCCTACTTATAAAATAGCCATGAGTACACTGTTCCTCTCTTCTGTACTGAGAGACCTTGGAACACATGTTACCTGCAACCTGGGTCTACTGTGGGGAGGTAGACATTCTACATCTTACATCTGATTAGCAGCAGCATTACATCAATAGCAATATATGTTAGCAATCCCCTATACTCATCTCTAATCAGCCATATTAATGAATATAATCCACCCTTTGATATGTATTTTACCAGATACCTGCACTGACTTGACAGAATAAAACATTAGAGGCCTCCAACACCTGTTCTACTGGCAGACTGACATAGCTGTCACTGTGTGCAGTATCATACAGGTAGCTTTGAAGCAGATTATGTATGCCTTACAGGGCTGCCTGTCATCAAAATGGGATTAAAATGCTGCACATGTGTAAGTAATGTGGGATTCGAGTTGCCTGGTCCATGGACTTTAATGTACCCTATTACATACATAGGAAATGCTGGAGAGAAAGATACATCTCAAATACATTGTCTTTCCTCTGCAGTAGGCTTCAAATACATGTCAAGCAGAGCACCTCCATTACCCTGTTAAAGGACAGGCTGGATGACTTGATGTGAAAACATTATCTGCCATGGATCACTGCTGCTTTTCTCCTGGGCATGGGTGGTCCTTGCAATTCAAAACTTGGTCATGCATTATATATGACTTTGAATATTATATTGTGATGTAATGGCTATGCTTCTAAACCCCATCAGGTCATTACCCTAGTCACATCCTATGAACCTTGGAACCTATAGTGATGTATATCCAAAATGGAATATTATACTGTATTACCATTCTGATGAGACTTGTCTTCAGTACTGACATACAATCCTGAGATCTGAATCTGATGGGTTAACTTTGGATGTGCACTCATACCTTTGTACTAAGAAATCCATAAAGAGACAGTTAGAAGTATTAATGAGACACATTTAATTGTCTGAATTCATAGCCCTTACAAAATCATCCACTATAAAGTAGATTAAATTGTTATGCTAGCAACTGTCTAAATGGCTATGTACAATCTAAATGACAGGTACAATTATTAGTTCAACAGCGCACATGGAGGTAATACCATCATATTAATATACATAGTCACTGTGCATCAGACAAATAGCTTTAGTATCCCTGAATCCAAAAGATAGATGACAGATATGTGGCACAGTTGTCATCACTTGCACAGGGTGTTGTGAGGGGCTGCAGGAGGCCTAGGCTGACACAAAATGCTGGTGAGTAAGCAAGAGAAGCAGGCAAGATGGACCATGTAAATGTTGCATGTGTGTCTGTAGGTGACCTCAGTGTGACACTGGTGTGTATGCATCTGCAAGAACACAGCCAAGCTCAGTGCTATCCCTACATGTCTGTATGTCAGACAGCTGTGAGCTGTGCAAGGTAGAGCTGACAATTCATCATCTCCACCTGAAAACATGAGAAATGGCTCTGCCAGGAGTTGCCCTGGCACATCCATGCCCAATGTCAGATGTTGTGCTACTTGAAGGTGACAGATGTCTGCTGGATGTGCTCCCTTCATGGGAATTCCCAGGGCCACAATCCCATGGTCTGCTAAATCTGGGTGTGGACAGCACACTCCATTCAGGAACAGTGTATGTACTGTCATTATGGGAGCGTGATCAGGCACAGCCACTTTGGCTCTCAGCAGATGTAGTTGCTGACCATAGCCCATGAGGCTGACGCTCCTCTCCCAGCAGACTTTCCATCACAGACATTGTGTCTTCCATGACAGATACACTGTGCTCCCTCACAAACACATCCCCTTCCAACATGTCATTAAACCGATCCAGAGAATCAACAACATGGTGGAGGCAGTTATTGATGTCAGACTGTGCTGCATTTGCCATGTTGTTGATTCTCTGGATCAACAACATGGTGGAGGCAGTCACTGATGTCAGACTGTGCTGCATCTATAACCTTGAGCATTCTCCTGGAGTCCCTTTCTGGATGTGCCTGTTCCTCCATGATAGCTCTAAGCATATGTCAAGTGGCACATGATGAGACACATGCAACACATTCGGGAGGGGAAGCAGCCATTGTCCAAGAACCCCTATTAATTCACCTGTGTGGCACTTCACAAACAGGTTGGCTATGGCCAGTGTCAGTAGTCAATGAAGCTGCAGTAGTAGCCACTCTTCCCTGGTCAATGTTCTCACCTTCCAACTGTCCAATATCTATAACCTCATTGGACTGGGTATGTGTAGGCATACTGACTTTGTCTGGTGATAATGGGGGGTGCTGGATGTCAACCTCTGTGTCAGAATCAGCCTCTGCAACCCCCTACTGTGCCTCACTTTGGCCATCATCATCATCAGAGTCTGATGAGACACTGACATCAGGTGGCATAGGGGTGCACAGAACCACTTCCATATTCACCTGTTATGAAAGGAAGGAAAACAGGAATACTTTAATACCTGCACTATTATGCTGCAATATATGTTAGGCAATTTACACTGCTGCCACTATTATAGGCATTCATACCTCTTAACCTCTTAGGGCAAGGAATGTTTACAAAACCACGAATAATGGGTGGACAAAGGCCCACAAATAGGTATCATTGTGACATGTTGCCCTTTTAAACCTAGAACAGTGATTGAATGATGGATATTGCTTCACCGTGACATTTTTGATGGGTAAATAGTCTGAATATGAGAACTCTGTCATTCTTTTATGTCTCCAATCTTCAATGACCTGTCAATAGTTTGCATCTCAATCACTATGATCTTAAATATGTGCCAGAGGTATGAGTCACACATCTGGACTGTCTGCAAAATCTGCACATTTGACAAGTATGTAGACAGTACAGCAATCCATGCAGCAGGCCTGAGATGACACTTTAGGAGATATGTTGGAATATTTCTGCATTACTGATATAAACGTATTCTGCTTACCAACTGCAAGATCCCTAGATCTATGGACTCCTGACGGTCCTGAAAAAAGTAAAGGGAGAGGTAATGGCAACAGCACCACATTTAATAGTATAACAGGGGGTAATACCTTTAATAATCTATATCTACAATAACTGCAATATTAACAAGAATGTGGCTGACAACCTCTAAATGACCATTAAACTGTAGCTATCTTAATTACCCCCACCAAGAAATCACCCTGACACACATTAAAACTATATACACTATTACAGAATGAATGCAACAGCATTCTACTGATGATCTAACAAAGCCTTCCTGGACGCTGTTCCTGAGATGCAGGAGTGGCACCCAAGTCCAAAATATACTGGCTGATAGACTGCTGGAACTTTTCTGTGTGGCAATATTTGCCAGGAATTCTTTGGTGGTGGTGATGGGTTGTTCTGATGCAGACCCACCACTGGTCACCTGACAAACACGTGCCACTTCAGCAGCATGCCTCCTTGCAGCATGAATCATGTCTGTGGCTCTGTGTCACACCTGCTTATAGCTGTGATTTTTTTGTCTCCCAACTTTATTGACATTTTAGACCCATTTTTCCCACAGGTCTGCATGTTGTGACATATTGGCCTGCCCTCTGGACATCAGGACCGCATGATGTTGCCTTAATGCTTCAATTATGAGGTAAGTCTCTACATCAGAAAATGGGGGCCTACACCGTTCTACACCATGCAGGCATATTGTTTACTAAAAGACAAAATAATGATAACACATATAAGGATTACATAAGTACAAATAAACTGTGCACAGATAAGACAGTACATAAAGGCTCTCAGTATTCACCACTTGATGACAATTTCAAAATTCAACAGTGGTCAGCAAATAACATGGAGGCTATAAAACATGAAGAGTAGCATGACAGAAATAGCCTTGTTTATGTCATAACAGATACTACTCACTTATGCTCACACACCCAACACAACAGTCCATTCTAGTCTGTGCCATAGCAGGGACTCATCCCCCACCCCCCACAGGCTATGGGACAAATCTGTTAACCAAACAACAGTGTAATGTTAAAAGTGCTCTCAAAGGACCTATCTGTGAAATGTGTGCATAGTTATCAAATAGCATTAGACCTTCAGCCTAATCTACATGCTCTTTACCTCTCAAATGGCTGGAAACAAGACCATGTCACGAGTACAGCTCTAACAAATGCTTATTGATTTACTTCACGTCATTCCTAAGTACATTCCAACATTTGCATTATTTAGGTAAGAAAATGGATGCATACCTGAAGGAGTGCAGTGCTCTCCTGTTTAAATATACTGTTCCAAATGAAATGTGTAACTGAGTTTGAATTTTGATACAACTCTCATCCACGCTGTTTTTTCTAGCTCCACATTTGCCTTTTTATAATGGTGTACATTACTAACTGATTGCATCTGACGTAGTCTGTGCTTCAGATATGGTAATTGCAGCATGCACTGCTGAATTGCAAGCTAATTGACCAACCTTCAAAAAACTACTCAACAAGATATAAGGCATCAGTGTAGAGACCGTGCCTTCTCTTATATGTGCAGCAAGGAAATAGTGGAGTACAGATATAACGTATGCACTGACAGATTGTTAGTAGCAGCTATAATTTACATACATTGTGTGTGCTACAGGCTGAAGCCAATGCTACTGCTGCTACCAAGAGCCATAGACAGAGAGGGTGAAGACTTTTCAGGCTGATAACACAGTAGAGGGACTGTGGGACCTCTGGCAGCCTTAAGTCAGATACTGAGCCAAATGCAGGGAACCCATCCCACTGGAATATAAGTTATGTGTTGAAGTTAGTATGTTAGCCACAGGCACCATTAGACTACCGCAGCACATGCTTGGTGTTTTATAGGCATCAGCATCCAGGATCTTCCTAACATTCCTGCATGCTATGTTACAACATGGCAGAGAGCACATATATTTGAACATAAGTTCTGAGGACAGGATGACAAGTATGCTACAATTATAACATATATCACACTACTCTCCAGTAATGGGAGCCATACATCACAGTCATGTACACAAGAGAACAACAATTGGGGAAGAGAGTAAGGTCTACATTAACTATAAGGTCTACCACTTGAAGAACTGCCAAATCATGTATAATGTAATAGGAATTGTGGAACGTGTGTGCTGACAACCCTTGCAGTTGGCACAACTTGCACATGTGCTACATTCCCTAACTGTATCAGGTGTGTGCTATGGGGGATATCTCCAAGGTTCACTTAAGTGTGGATGCATACTATGCACTGGAGACATGGCTGAGGAAACCCATCGAAGATGCACACACACACACACACACACACACACACACACACACACACACACACACACACACACACACACACACGCGCTCACGCACACAGAAGAACACTGTAATGAGACACACAGTCCAACTAGTAATACCATAGAGCATGTATTTCAGCTACTGCACTGACAGTGCCAGTGCCTACATACCTCTGGTGAAGGGCACCATTACAATCCACTGACATGTCCCTCAATGCTCATAGTATGTGCTATACTGCCCAAGTTAATATAGTGGAAACAGCTATAGCAGGATCATCAAGGGGATGGGGAACACATCCTACCAACAATGCCAAGGTCACCACAGCCACAGGCCAATGATGACTTACGTGAGGAACCAGCAGCAGGTACGGTTGTTGGCAGACATAGCCATGTTTTGTAAATCCTTGCATTGGGTATGAGACAAGCCATAGCACACTGATTCAACACTTAGGAGGCTAAAACCTTCCTTCATAATCACTGTGCATCTGTTCTAGGGATGCATTAAAGCTAACTGTTCTCAACCATAACTAAGTCATAAAACAGGCAGGATGCCAGACATTGTAGGATAACCATAACAATGCAGTCTTGTTAGTGCAATAGCAGACCCACATGTTTGCTACCCCACCGTTAAAAGAATAGTCAGTGTTTGCTTGTGATATCCAACCTGTCTTTCCTTAGTTGGCAGCCACATATCATATTATTCCCAGTTAATATCCTTTGACATTGTAACTGCAACGATATTGAATGGCATACACACTGGATTGTAGAACTATGTAGGGATATTTTCTATGTGATACATTGATTTTTATATTCTGCATGTTATGACTTGTTTTTATCTTAATATTTGGAGCCACTGTTTGTGTGTTGCTGTGTGTTCCTGTGCATAGCACAAACGGTATCAGCTATGGGCAGCTGGTTTGCACACACAGTGGCAGTGCACAAGCTGTAGAAGTGGACCACCCAGGTAGCAGATGGGACCAAGAGATCTAAAAATAGATCTTGGATGTATGATCTTAATGTCAGTCTGCATAGCGCAAACCTGCTAGGTGCCATTGCACTGCGTGTAACAGTCAGAACCTCAGGATCAATATTAATGTAGTCAATTTTCATGTAGCTTCCCTTGTGGCTGCAGATATTAAGTGTTGCCCTCATGTTCACATGGTCTTGGGTTCTGATGAGGACTGCAACTTGCATTTTACTAATGTGTCCTTGCGTTACATATCAATGTAATTAAACACGTGTTCTTTAATTCTTCTACTGGTAACAGCTGTCAGTGTAAGACTATCATGGATAAGATCCAGGGTTCTAATAAAGCAGACATCTGTCACTTTCCAGTAGTGTCCCACTTCACATTATAGTCACCTTGAGTTATAGCAGTCGATCTACTGTTTCTTATATCCTTAGTATTTTCCTGATGCATAAAATAGTAATATTGTCAGTTATGTAAAGATACAATAATATCTGCATTTTATTGTTTCCCATTGTTCAAACACAGGCAAAGTGTGCACACACCATTTTTCATATGCTGCAGTCCAATAGTGTGTGTTCTCAGTATCTGTCATAACTTGAATTGGCAGGAAAAGTCATTATACATTGGTTTTCATCTGCAATAAACATGGCTGGTGTTCAGGGAGATACTCTATTATTTCAGTCTCAAAAGTGGAGTGTGCAGGAGTCCAAAGTGTTTGTTGGAATCCTAGTGAATGATTATTATCCCTCGCTCCTTGCAGGAGCACTATCGTGGATCAGATTACAAATCAGATGCATGGAATAGTTTAGACCTGGATCTGTCCAGCGTTATTGGTATCCCCCATGCTGGCAAACAGTGTAGGAATTACTGAAACTTCAGGATGAGGAAAAGGGATACCCTCGACCATTGGATCAAGGAATGCAGGACTGATGGCACTCCACAGATGTGTAAGTATCACTTACAGGCACTGCTTTTAAGAGGTAGCTACTATATATGTTCATTATTGTTGTTCCTAATGGTATTATGTTGTGTTTTTCACATGGCTAATGTTGAATGATCACTGAATTTGTGAACCTAAGAGGAAATAATGAGGAAGATGCGAGGTGCAAGTTATATGTATGCTTCCAGATAGTACTGATATTTTAGCATTAGGTGTAAATACAGCTTCTTTTGGCGAACAACTGTATCACATTACTGCAGCACAAATTAAAGCTGCATTGTCCAAGGCCAAGAATACAACTTCCATGGGACCCGATAATATCCCTGGCTGTGTTCTACATGAACTACAAAGCAAACTGGCACCACATCTGTGTGCCCTGTTCAGTCATAGCCTCACCTCAGGCTTTGTCCCTATCAAATGGTGCACTGCTACAGTCATCCCTCTCCATAAAGGGGGAGCGACTACAGACCATG
This sequence comes from Protopterus annectens, assembly GCF_019279795.1. NCBI lineage: Eukaryota > Metazoa > Chordata > Ceratodontiformes > Protopteridae > Protopterus > Protopterus annectens. The sequence goes on from NC_056728.1 coordinate 1,954,660,869, forward strand.
AGAATTATCGGCCCAATAGCCTGCGAGTCTGATATAAACCTATGGAGTGCATCATTATAGACTGATTAACCAAGATATAGGAAGTCTCCAAACTCTAGACCCCAGACAATTTGGCTTTGTGAAAGGGAGATCATGCCTGCTCAACCTGGTTGACTTCTTAGAGTCAGTCACCAGGGTTGTGGATGAAGATAAGGGAGTGCATACAGCCTCGCTTGATCTGGCCCAGGCCTTTGATACTATTCTTCACTCGGGAATTATTGATAAACTCACAAAACTAGGCATCAACCCCTATATCACTAGGTGGGTTGCAACTTGGCTCACAGATAGAACACACAATGTGAAAGTAGTGAACTCCAAGTCAGACTACCACCCAGTCACGAGTGGAGTCTAACAGGGATTGATCTTGGGTCCTCTCCTGTTCGGCATCTACTTCTCAGAGGCCCAGGCCAACACAAAGGGACTCTAGCTGACCAGGTTGGCAGACTACTGTCAGCTGGGAGCCATTATTAACTTTCCAAGTGATGCAGACATCCTGCAGAAAGGCCTTACTGAGACCAATGACTGGTGTAGAAACCATGGCTTTAAGCTTAATGCCAAAAAATGTGTCATCATCCCCTTTGGTAAAAACTCAGTTCCCACTAATTCCCACATCAATGGTAGCACACTGAAGGCATTATAAGAGATCTGGGGATGCAGGTTGACACCCTCTCATTCGACCACCACATTGCCACTGTGGTCAGAAAGTCCTTCTGTGTTGCACATCTTATTACCAAGCATTTTGTATCCAGGAAGAAAGAGGTCATCATCTCTCTCTACTCTTCCCTCATTAGACCACTCATCGAGTATAATGCCTCATTTGTCACTAGACTCCTGCAACAGCTGGGGAGCCTACAGAAGTACCTCACGAAGAGGATCCTAGGCATTAAACTCATGTCCTACATGGACAGAATCAAAAGACTCCAGCTATTCTCTGTCTCATATTGCCTACTTAGAGGTGATCTCTGCTTGACTTACAAAGCCATGTCTGACCCAGGTCTGTTAGAAATATTACATCTAAAGAAATCTCAATCCCTCCACGCCACATGTTCCAGAGACCTCAACTTATTACCACAATCAACAGAACATGCTCGAGGGACAGGTTCCTCACCCAGAGACTGCCCATGCTCTGGAGTAGACTTCCCTTACATGTCAAGCAGAGCACCTCACTGTCCCTCTTCAAGAGAAATCTTGATGAGTGGATGGATAATAGAAAATTCACCCCGGGGATCACTCCAGTGGCTCTACTTGATAGAGGTGCTGGGAACTAACGTCAGGTGCACTATGCCAGGACACTTCTATGGGCTAGGCTTGTAAAGGCTCCAGGGCCATTAGCCTAGTACACACCTATGGACCTATGAACCTATGAGCATTGAGTATACATTTGTCATTTGTAAAACAAATGTATGAATGCATTAGTATGTTAGTTAAAACAACAGTCCAGTATCACAGCTCTTTAGAATACTGTTTTAAGTTGGCATCAATAAAAGTACAGTAGTGTTACACATACCTATCAACTGTACAGATTTCCGCAGAATGTCCAGATTTTTGTCTCATACATTTGACTTGTTACTCATAAAATTGTGGTTTACTGGCAAATTATTGCCAAATCTATGAGGACTGAAGTCAGAAAATAATGACAGACATTTGAGATTCAGGCTTCATATGCTTCAGATAATTCATGCTAATGCGAAACCTGTTATTTATCAACTTTCTAAGTTTGTAAGAGCAATATTTCAAAATTGTCCCTATCTGTGGGCCTTTGTCCCCATTATTTATGGCTTTGTCCAGATTTCTTACTCTAAGAGGTTGAGAGCTATGTTACATATTCATAATGATAGCATTAGAAGTGCAGACATCTATAGCTGTGGCTCATATAGCCTGCTGTCAAATGTAATCAGTTTATATGGAACATGCATATGTGCAATATATGATCCCATGAATGATTGATGGATGTGATATGATCTGAACTATAGAGTGCCTGGTTTAGCAACAGGGTAGTATTCAAAGTAATAAATGTATTTATTAGCCTTTGGTATTTTTGAAAGTAAAATGTAACAGAATATAGTAAATTATTTGTAGAAAGCTTTGTATAGTATCTGTGTGGTTACTAATGTTATTATTTTTTTCTCTCACCATACCCACATCTCTTCATTTTTTTTATGTATTTCTTACTTTTTTATTATTTGCATTATTATTATTATATTATGTATATAATCCATTTTCATTATCGTAATTACTTTTATTATCTATGTTTCATGTATTCTGTATAATTTTCTATTTTTTCCTGTTAAATACATTTTCATTTCATATTATTTTTCATTGCATTTGTAATTATATTTATTATTTTTATATTTATTTATTATATGTTTACATTTTATTTAATGTTATTCTGTCCATTATTTTGTGATATGTTTTATTTAATTATGGAATTTTAATTGTATTTATGTTATTGCTACAGCACGGCAGGGTATGTCAGTTTCCCAGTGGTCAGTCTACACTCCCTCCACTGGCTACAGCACCAAGGCCCAGCACTTCTGGGCTGCAGCCTGGTGGCATCCCACCTGCTGCCTCTGCCCTACCTGGACCATCAGGTAGTTCTGTCCCAGAGGATAGGCCTGTGGTTCCCTCTGGGAGCAGAGGCAGATGGGATGATTTTTGTCACCTGAGCTGAACTGCCAGATCTGGTGCATAGAATCGTGCACCACATAATTGTTGCATGCCTATGCTGACTGGTGATACTGCTGTCCATGGTCATCCTGAATAACACAAGGATATGCTTATGTCAGACACTGCAGCCAATGATGCAGTGAGGTGACAGTCATGACAGTCCAGTATGTGAGGACTCGATTCTCACTGTCACCAAACAAGATGTCCATAGGTTCGTGACCTACTCACTCCCACCCCAACCAAGGTATACACCCCCATCTTGTGTTCTTCACCAATCCTGTCCCCTGTCTTGTATCTTTTGTCTCTTTGCAAATGCTTCCTCACTTTCCCAATTTGCCTGCCCCAGACTTGCCTATGCCCCTTCCCCAACATTCCACTCTCAATTTAGACTGTCACCTCCAGCAAGAGAAGTGACAACAACATTATTGTGTTGTGATGCCAGCTGGACCAAATTGAGTGTGTCAAGTAGACACAGGTGTGAAATGGAGAGCTATGTATGGAACACATTTTTTTTTGGACAGGTGTCTTTTTTTTGTAAGGAGAGAGTGGAATGTTACAGAAGGGTCATAGGCAAGTCTGGGGCAGGAAAGTTGGGAAGGTGAGGAAGCATTTGCAGACAGATAAGACATACAAGACACGAGACAGGGTTGGTGAAGGACACAAAAGGTGGGTGAACACCTTGGTGGGGCTGGGGGAATCGTGGTCCCATGGATATCAGCACAGTAACAGTGTGACTCATCCTCAGCTTTTGGACTTTTAGTACTGTCCCATCACAGCATCACTGGCTGAAGTGGCTGACATCTAAGCCTATGACCGGTCTGTCAAACCAGGATGGAAAGCAGGCTCTCCATCCAGGGTAGGAGTGTACCCATGGTCTGGTGCACAATCCTACACAGCCAATTGGCAACTCCACTTGGGTGATGTGTGCATCACATCTGCCTCTGCTGCCAGAGGGTACTACAGGCTTGGCTCCTGAAGCAGAACTAACTGAGGGTCCAGGTAGGGCAAGAGCAGCAGGTGGCATGCTGCCATGTTTCTTCCAAGATGCACCGGGCCTTGGTGCTTCAGACAGTGGAGTGAGTGCAGGAGGACCACAGGGAACTGGCTTACCTTGCTGTGCTGTAGTAATAACATAAATAAAATTCAAACCAAAAGTTAAATAAAACATAAAACAAATTAAAAGAAATTATAAAAAATAAAGAAACAATAATAAATCAGTATAAAAAGTTTTAAATAATATAAATATGAACAACAATGATAAATCATGTTGTTGTATCTTTCAGCTTTTCCCGGTTAGGGGTCGCCACAACAGAACTCTGGTCCGCTAATGATTGGCAGTAGATTTTTACATGCTGGCTTGCCGGGCCTAACGCACAACCTTCAACAAAGGAATGCCCATTCACGCATGTCACCACACAGAAAACGCTCTAACTGAGAATTGAATGGGCAACGTCTAACTGTGAGGCGACAACGCTACCGCACCACCACCATAAAAATGAAAAATTATTTAACAACAAAGAAATATAAAATCATACATAATAAACCAAACATAAGAAGAGATACCAAATAATATAAGAAATATGATTATATAAATAATATAATATATTAATAATAGCAATAAAATAATAAAAATAAGACATCCAAAAATAAATTAAAGAAGAGAAGGGGTGGGGATGTGAGAAAAGAACAGGAACATTATTAATTTCCCAGATAATATACAAAGCTTTCAACAATTAATTTATTCCATTCTGTTACATTCTACTTTTAACAATAACTACTAAGAATTTTCTTTATTACTTGGAATATATTTACAGTGGTTACACTTGAATGCTATAATAATGATTACATAACAGTCCTGTATTTTTTATTGGTGACAAGCTAAAACAGTATTTTAATCAGCTGAGTATTAAATTTGTGGAGTGTGGTATTAGAACCAACAAGCAGTGACAACCGTAATACTATGCTTCTCCACTGGAATACAAAATAATGCAAGCACTCTTTCCTTTTACACTTTATAGACTCATGTTCACTGTTATCTGAGAATGTACAGCTGTTGTTTTGTGTTACAGACCATACCTCTCCACCTTCTTTTACAGTGTGATATCTTGACATATCATTAAATAATGGGTATACAATGACCCACAACTGGGAACATATTTCAAATATTGCTCTTGTACACATGGGTAGTTGCGCAGAATTTGTGCTAACATACATGTTGGCACTCTTTATTTATTGACTTCAATATAAATTACTTGCCAGATAGTCATGAATCTTACAATGAACAGACCAAAACAGTGATTCTTAAATCTCAGTATTCAGCAGAAATAAGTCCAGTTGAAAGCTATGCTACAGAGCAATGTATGCATACTTGCTTTTACAGTTCAGATATGCATTCCCAAGGCCATACAACTGTTTGATATTGCAACTAATCCACCTAGAACTGTTAAGGCTGCAATAACAGTACTTATATAATTATGGTTACATACCACATGCTTCTCACATCCTGTCCAATCACCTTACATGGGAACTCACATTTGACGCCCTTTTGTCTGCTGTTGTGGAAAAAGGGGAAAAGAAAAAAGGACTATGAATACTAGTTTTTACTAGATTCAGCTTGAATATTTACATGTATTGGATGTGAATCTTACATACACATGTCTGGAGTGTTCCCTGCCTGAAACTCCCTGATCCAACAATCAAGAGTATCCCTTTCCTCTGGCGGAGGTTGTCATAATGGTGACTACATTGCTCCCTAGTGTGCAGGATACTGGTTGCACTGGAAAGAACACTTGTCATACTAACCCAGACTTCAGATTTGTATTTCGAGCTGGTATAGTTGTCCTGCATCAAAAGGGGCCCATGATCTTAAACAGGAACCCATTAAAAACCCTGGACTCCTGGACACCCCAGTGCTGTGCTTTTAACTGCACACTCTGTACAACACCTGATATATCTGCACAAGTTCAAGCTCAACGTCTAAAGTGCAATTCCCACAAATTCACCTTAAATATAATGGAATCCTGCCAATTGCGCTTAATGAAAGTGCGCATTATCTACATTTTGATGCGTTCAAAAAAGGTACGCATCACTTACCATCATCCAAGTATGGTAAAACAAGTGCATTGGTTTGTGTGATGCTAAGTGGAGTGCACCTTTTCAAATGTATTAGAAAATAACTTTCAACCAATGCAATTCCACAGTTATTGCATTCGAGTACCACTTTATTTGTATAAGCTGCAATGTCACAACAGTATAAATAAAGTCTGCATACCCAACACATGACACCACAGGATTTGTTACATGTTGTCACGTATCTTACTTTTCATTGTTAAGTTGATGGCATGCTTGTAGCGCAGCCCCACTTACTGGGTTTGCACTATGCCCATCAGTGCTGAGCAATAGTAACTGAACGCATCTGGTTTCTATTTTTGGATGTCTGGGTCATGCCTGATACATGGGTGGTCATTGCAAAAACAAGTTAAGCATAGCCAAACTCTGGAGTGCATCATGCAAACATGGCAAACATTAAAAAAAAATGGAGGAAAGCCAAACTTTACAGATTTTTTACCAGGGTTTTGGCTTATATTTCTGTGGTGTTCCTCATAAAATTTGTGGTTTTGTAATAATCAGTTGGGATGGAAGTTGCTAAATAATGACAGGTATTTGTGAGTCGGACTTCATACTCTTCAGAAGATGCATGCTAATGCATAATAGTTTATTTTGACAACTTTCTAAGCTTATAAGGGAAATACATCCCTATGTCCCTATTTCTCAGGCTATGCCCAACTTTATTTCATGGCTTTGTTCTAAGAGGTTGAGAGGTATGGGGGTGGACTGTCGGTGCTCTCCTGTACACAGACTTATCATCCATGTTGGTCTATGAGGTTTTGTGGCCAACACCACTGAGATGCACTGAAAAACATCACTTAGGCATGCCATGCACTCTTAAGATGCATTCTGCATTGCTGAGAGCTCATTGTGGCCATGTATACACTCCATGTAGGCTTTACACTGAGCCTACACAAAGTGTATTGAATCCTGCGGTACGTGTTTTATGCTTGTATTTTAATATAATGTATAATATCATCACAGAGAAAATAATGTTTTATCTTTATATAGTGTCACTACAGAGAATTTAGTTGTGCCTATCTACATGTCTTACAAACTATCTTGCAATGTATCTTTGCAAAAAAAAAAAACGTTTGTCATGAGTATCTTAAATGTATCTGTTGCAGCTTTTTTCCCAAGGTCTCTTCTGAAAATGGATTTTATCCAATTGGATTTTTCTAGTGAGCAAAGACAAATAAACAAACAAAACAAATAAATTATCAAATACCCAGCAGCTGTCAGAATACAATGTACTGGTTCATCCTACTGGTGTCATAATCGGGAAGAGACAGTGTACTTTTACTATGGCATAATGAGAGGGTGACTGCCTTGGTGAGTAACAGAGAAGACCATCAAGAAATTTTTATGGGGAGTACCTGCTGAGATGTTTATCAAAATCAGGAGGCAGCCTGAGCTCCAGAAAGGAAACATGTGGCAAAGGTGGCTGAGAGTTGTGATGTTGTTCTCCAGGTGAATATTGAATGATATTACAACGTATAGATCACTGGTAGCACCACCTGATGTGGCAGCATGGTACTAGTAGGGCAGAATGGATGCATTAGACAAGCTGGCAACAGGAGATGCTGCATAAATTAGGTGAGGTACAGTGAAGAGATTCCAAGAAGGGAGGGATGAATTGATTAAAAGAGACCTTGAAGGGGGCACCTAGCAGTTGGTCTTGTAGGAAGTTGACATAGGTGTTCAGAGCAGAAAAACAGAGAAGCATAAGTGATTGATGCATAATAAAAAGATGGGGCATATTGTAGTGCTCATGGCTGCATGTTTGTATCTAATCTCTCTTCTTTCGTCCCCTATTTTTTTTCTTTTTCCACAGCACTGTTGGCAGGCAAAGGCTGTGAAGAGTAACTGCTGAGATGGACAAGTATGAATAAAGGGTCTTTTGTTGTGTGCAGATCACCTTGGAAGAAGCAGGCAGGAAAGCTTCACAGATCACCCATACTATGGTGAGAATCTCCTCATTAAACTGATGGGCTCTTCTTGTGAGGTATGACTGTTTTATATACGATTTGTAATGGAGAAAAGATCCTCCTTGTAAAGGACACTCAAACTTTCACAGAGTGACCACGTCCATTGCATAATAAATGCTCTGTAATGAATCAGCATGCTTTTGAGAGCTAGGCGAAAACCACAGCACATAAAGAGTGCCCAGAAACCATGTGGAGATAATGCAAACTGCACACAGACAGAAACTGGAGGTCAGGACTCAACTGCAGCTACTACAGCTGACAGGTGTGAGCTTATGAACCATCATGCTGCATGTTCCCTGACATTGTAACCTGCTCTAATTGTTTCTGGATTCTTATAATGTCAGAGTTCCATTAATGTGTTCCTCTTTAATGTCTAAGATTTGCTAACATTGTAATGTACTATTATGTATATATCATTTAAACAGTGAGTTTGTATAAATTAAATAAGCTAGCATCTGTATTGCATGATAAAGAAACAAATATCGTGGGCTAATGAACAAACGTAAGATGGGATTTTTTTCTTGTGAAAATAATAAAGGTTATGTTGCCTTTTGCAAAAAGAATTATATGGGTAATGTCATAAAGAATGCATAATATTATGACTCATGGTTTGCTCGGAAATTGAAAAAGACAACATAAAATGTTATGATAGAAGTTGCTTTGGCTGGTGGTGTATATTAAGACTGAACCCTTGGAAGTAAATTATAGCCTATGAGAAGAATGCACTGGCTTAGGATGAGGAAATCCATTGTTGGGATGAGTAAACTAATATACAGATGGGTCTTCCAGAGACTTTTTCAGAGTGATAAATCTTTAGCAAGAGTGGTACCCATTGAGACTTGGAGATAGAGCATAACTTTGGAAAAGGTTGAGATAAGTACAGGTAGGAGTGTCTATGGAGAGAGAGGCAGTTACTGAACTTCTGTAGTATTAGAGAATGCTTGCGGTAAAGAAACTAACTTGCTGCTGGTAGGGCTCGTATGCACCTCAAAGGAGATGGCACTAGCATCTCTGCATTCTACCTATACTGGAGTGGAAGTGAGTCCCAAAGCTTTCATATGAGAGGGGTATTTGCAGCATGGAAAATGGATGTGTTAATAACCATATTAAGACAGAGTGGCAATACGTTAGTGAGAGATGAAAAGGAGTAGCATTCTTTGTAGGAGCTCAAACTAAGGTTAAGCGAGGTAAGGAAGTTGCAGAAAAAAGGGAAGAGATATGCCAACTGTGTTTGCATAGAGGAGAAAAAATGCAGACTATTATCCAGATGACCCAAATTTGAAAAGTGCCCTGGACACCTGCTAGAGCTATTGTAAGGGAATAGCAATGTGACACAGTTTGCTGACTCTCCACTTTTCAGGGAAGGGAGCAGGGTACATGTCTAGGTACTTGGCTCTATTTGTAGAATTCTCAGTAAAATCGATGGGAGATCCCACATAAGTACTTGCTTCTTGGAGAGCAGGACTGCCATGATGCATTGCATCACTATAGGAACTGAATGGCACACATTCACTGACACCCGTTTCACACAAAATTTACATTCTCTACAAAAGACTTAACAAAGGCAACTTGGTTTGAATGAACTTTAATAGATATTGTAAAGAGAAGGGAGGTAGATAAGATGTGGATAACAGAACAGAATGCATGTCATCCCACGATAGTGATATTGAATTGAAAGGGAAAGGGGGGATCTTCTAGATAATGGAGTTGGAACCAATGAAAGTTTCAAGATATAAACAGTGTTAAGTAACTTAAGGATATAGTGCAGCAAATGGCACAAGAAAACGATGAGAAAAGGAGCAGGTCATACGTACTGAAAGGCAAAGTTCAAACGTAGCATGGGGGAGTACATTTATGAGATTTAGGGAGAAGAAATGTGGGGAAGAAAGAACAAAGATTAGACAAGAGGAAAGGGAATTAAGGTAAGGAAAGTTCAGGCAATAATGAAGGCAGGCCAAATGCAGATAGGAAAGACAAAATAGGGACTGATGTCCATAGAGGACTCATAGCTTAAAATGAATAATGATGTATGGGTGTTCAGCACTGGGGAAAAGGGATGTGTGCAATTGGGCGTTAAAATGTATAGACCAGTGGAAGAGGGTGTGGGTCAAGGAATTGTGTTCCAGGCAGGAAGACCATTTCATACATCATGTGGACATAAGAAAGGAATGCTGAGCCTTCTATGCTCTAACATTCTACATAGTGCACTAACTCTGGTATTTGATGAGTTTGGTGACAGGCACAAAGAAGATGGGAAGTAGATAAAAGAAGCAGGCTGCAACAAAATATTTGGGAGGCAGTGATAAATGCAGCTGTAAAGCTGGGGCTAGTTGAGTTTCTGTTGCAAAATGGTAGGGTTAAAGTTAAGGAAGGTACTGGTAGATCTAGTTGATATTGTTAAGTAAAAAGTTGAGTTGAAAGATAGTTTTGGCTACAGATAAGGAAGTATATGGAAACTGAGTGGACTATTATGGATTAAGGAGATAGAGAAATGGATAATAAAGTCCCTTATGATTAAAAGTGGGATAAGGGTGGTGAAGCATTTAAAAGAATGAAAAAGCAAAGGTTTAAGAATGCTGAGTAATTTAATAGTGGAGGATATGGAGAATAAATGTGAGGTTTTGAGGAAATTAAGGATACATTCAGTTCCTATACATGAGACTGGATGCTATACCATTTGGAAAAAAGCACAACTAAGAAGGAATTGAAGGGGCTGGAAAGTAGAAGGCAAGTCATGAAAAAAGAGCATTGGGTAACTGCAAATGGCTGAGACTGTCTAGAAAGAAATCTAAGTTAATTAAGAAGAGTTTACGGAAAAGTGGGGGGAAGGGAGTGAGACTATGCAAAGGTTGCTCATTCAAGAGTTAATGAGAGCTTCTGTGGGAAAAGGATCATAGAGAGAATAAAGGCAAAAAGGTAATTGGAGGTGTCTGTCTGTCTGAGGTGTCGCGAGGAAAGGATAGACAGTCTTCATTTATGGTGGCATTGTGTGAGGCAGGGAAATGGTTTGGAAAGTGGTGATGGATAGGGACAGCAATATTCCAGGGAAAAAAAGATGAGATTCTGTAGTATTCTTTTGCTTACTGGAAAATTAGAAGAAGAGGAAGTGGCTAGAAGGAAAAAGTGTTAAGCTGAATTTAATGACAGGCTAAGAAAAACAAATATTTCTATGGAAATGAAAAACTAGAGAAAGAGAGAGAGAGAGTCATGGATTGGACAAATAAAAAATCTGCAAATCTATAATGGCAATTGTAATTATAATGGCAATTGTAAAGGGTCATAAACATAACAATTGTGTTAAGACATTTAGAAAAAAATGTAACGTAGGTTAGAGGAACAGGAAATAGAACTGACAGTGTAGGAGGAGGCAAAGGGACAATACTTTTTAAACAGCTATGGGAGTACAATTAATGACACGAGAAGGGCTTGCACACTGTGGGAAAATGTAAGTTTTTAAAGTAGGAGATTAGTGTTGGGAGAATTCCCACCCCTTTTTCCTTTAAAAATATGAAGGGTTACCTGTTTTGAGCTGTGTGAGAAAGTCAAATCACATTTATAAAAAATTCAAGTATATGTAGTAACAGAAGGTGTTTAGTTTATACAGTGTGAATAGATAAGGATGTATAGAGATAGACTGAAGCAATCCATAGGCTGGCAATGGTGATTCATTGATCTATAGAAGGCAATAACTCCATTAAGAATGTCTACATGTGCAGGATGCTACTAAAATAAATGTTTAGGATGTGAAGGGTTGGTTTTAGTTGAGAGTGGACAGGATAAGAAGTTACCTGACTCTCCAGTGAAACAATATGGTCTGGGCATACTTATTTATTATATAAAGTATTATTGCTCAGCTATGCTTGGTCTGTGTTCATTGTATTCAACAAAATAATATAAAAACAAATACTGCCATTATATATGAAACTAAGTTTATTTTTTTCTGAGAAAAAATGTGAGATAATTATCAGTGAAATTGATTACAATGTCTACTGATGTAGTTACCTTATGTTTTTTTAATGACATCTAAATGCTTCAATGTCTGCTACAGGAAATTTAAACTGGGGAGGAACACATATTTCACTGCTACCAGCTAGGAGACAATGCGCATTTCCATCTTCATATATTTATTATTCTTGTTGGGTTTTGTTTATTGATTAGTTTTCTTTTCGACTGCAATTGTGATTTGTAGGTTTATTAATAAACTGGTGGTACATTCAAGAAGAAACCCACATGCTTGCGAGTATGTCTGTTAGTTACTGTTCTTGTATTCTGGTGCTTGGAGAATAGAAAGTTTTTTTTTTCCCCTAACTTCTTCTTCTTCTTTTGTTTTTTCTCGGTTAGGGGTCGCCACAGTGGATAACCTGTCCACTCATGATTGGCAGTGGAGTTTTACGGTGTTGAGTTGCCAGCCCAACTTTCCAAAGAAGGCACACACATGCATGCACGCATGCCTAGGGTGAATTTAGAGTGTCCAATCCACCTACAGCATGTCTATGGGATGTGGGAGGAAACCAGAGTACCTGGAGGAAACCCACACGACCACAGGGAGGACATGCAGACTCTGCACAGAAGGCACCCCAGCCAAGGATCAAAATGTCAGCAGGCCAGAGGCACTGATTTTCAGTTATTTAAATCTTTAAATTGAAATTCTGCTTTCATTAATTTATTTTCCGCAAATTAAACCTATGATTCTTAAGTGTAATTTCAGGACATTACTGTGATTCTGTTGCACTGTTATAATTTTAATGCATATGTAAGTAAAACTAAGATATGCTCCAATTACTGAAAACATTAAAAAGAAAAGTGACAGTTTCACAAATAGTAAATATACAAAGAAATATGAGCTAAAATACATAAGTTCTCTGGCCTAACATACCAGATTTCCAAACTTCATGACATTTCATATTTGTTTCCAACAGAAAGACAGCCCAAATTTACTTTGTATTTTTTTTTCCTCTTGAAAATGAAAGTCATTGTCCTATAATATTATCAGATGTAGTATTACGAAAAGCTTCAATAATGATTTATCTGTGTTTAAGACTAGGGCACTGTCATAATGTAGTGCATGGAGCACTCTGATTATGATCCAATATTTGGAAAAAGACAAAAGACTTAAGAGTCAGAATGGCACTCAACCCAACCTTAACAATTGTTAATCACACCCTGCTTAAATTGTGAAGGTCAGATCTACTACTTGGCAATAAAATCTGCTTGTACTGACTAGCAAATGACAGTGGCAGAGCAAAAGATTTGTTTTCGCCTGCCGTCCATACCCTTTACATGCCCTTAACTTCCTGTAAAAAAATGTAGAAAGTTTCCAGAGTAACAGGATATGTTCATCTACATAATATGAAGGATACAAACTCTGAAACTCACATGTATGTCATTATTTACTGACTTCAATCCTTGGTGGACTGTCTGAAAACCACAGATTTTGTGAGGAACAAATTAAAAAATATGAAGCAATAATCTGGACCTTCTGTGAAAATCTGAACAGGAGAGAAGCATTTAAGGTAAGTGTAAACATAACGGAGTGCATTACCCTGCCTTTCTGATAGCATTGGCTAAATGTTTTTTAGCTTTGAAAGGCAACAAAACACTTATTTTTTTTTCCTGTAACTAATAATGCATGGAGCAGGAAAGGTTCCATGCACTACAAAGAATCATGATTGTTTCACCAATCGTAACCCTGTCTTATGTTTTCTGGACATGGATGTTAAGATCAATCTCTTCAGCTTCACTCTCATGAAGTTCTTGGCATCCATCTCTCAAACACATAATTAGGGGTTTATGATTTGTGAGCTGATCATAAACCTCTATGTTATGCATTATAACATATCTGCAACTAGTGTTGTGCTTTATTTAGTAGGAAGATAGCTGAACTGTACTTTCAGCATCAGTTTAATTACTTAATGCAATGCTCTGTATTATCATGTTTTCACTTTTTCTGTTTCACATTTCATATTTTTCTCTCACAGCATTATGATGTATTTTGTAAATAGTCAGGCATTTCTATATTTTACCAAGCTGTCCTTACTATAAGGTTAGACGTTTGAGTTTGGTTCTCTTCAGAAGTTGTTGTAGTTTCTATGTATGTTTATCAGATTTTATTTTTGTACTATTTAGTATTGTTAGCTTCACTCTAGTAACAGAGGATCATCTGTTTTGGAGAAGGTATTGTATTGCACATGCAGAGACAGTGTTACAGTGAAGGATGATGATGTTTTTCAGTTCTAATTACAAGAGATGTGGCCTGAATGTGCACACATATGTAATATCACTTACTGATGAGGGTGATGTAGTGTGCATGGGTATCTCTCTCTCTCTCTCTGTATATATATATATATATATATATATATATATATATATAATATATATAGATAGATAGATATAGATACAGATATATGTAGCTGATGACCACTCCATCTCTATCTCAATATTTATATCACTAGTTTGAAAGAATTGTCTGGTGTTGCTACAGCCTTCATGCACTTATTTGATCACATCCTCCTTTTTGTACCTGTTTCTTTAACCACTCAAACAAAATGAAAAATCAGAGCCTATATAATGTTCAATGTTCTTTGACTGATTTTATGTTACACTGAAAAGCATAAGTATTACGCTTCTGCTGTTTCTAAAATTTTACTGTTCTTTCGCTATATGTTATGACCATTAGCAAACTGCAGGTAAAAATCAATAAAAATAACTTTTACTATTATAATGTATAAACATGTGTATTACGGAAGTTCTTAATCATTTATGCACGTGTTTGTATACGCACGTGTGTGCGTCTGTTGTGTAGAGAGATAACTCAGTTAACATATGGAATATCTGTGCCTACAGTGCTCTGTGACGCAGGTTATCCCTATAAGGGATAACAGGTGATTCCCCAACTTCTGCCAGATATCTAATTTCCTTCATTCAGAGCCTGTTACGGCCTGATCCAACTTCTGCAGGTGTGACTCCTACAGTAGAAAGAAAAAGATTCGGGTCCCTTTTCAGTCTAGCTTGGGAGTTTGATCCTGGGTTTTAACAGAAGACATTCTTTCAAAATGCTAGTACAAGAATAATGTATATAAGTGTGATGCATAGGATACTCGGATCTGAACCACATACAATGAGGGGTGGCATCATTCAGCCCAACCAATATATCCGCATAGCTTTGCTACCTACTGAGGTGATAAGTGCAGATGTTTGGTGCAGTAACAGCACATGTAGTCCCATGCATTTCCATTTTGTTTCAGTTAGTGAAGGGAAACCTTCCTGCACTGCAACAGCAGGACAAAGATTTGTCCAAATCAGCATTTAATTATTATAATTGTTGTTAAGAAGTACTAATATTTTTTGAATGTGATATAACAGTTGTTGTTTACACATGTTCAGTAATTTTAATACATGCTGAATTTTGCTCCTACACTAGTTTTTGGGGAGGGCGTCATATAGAGACCCTGTAATACTATAGTATATCAGTAAAGTCTTCTATTAGTATGTTGTGGCCCTGTTTCCCAGTTGTAGATTATGATTAGATATTGTACTTTGTGGTAGGGATTGTGATAAAATTGGGTGAAGTGAAAGCAATGTTATAGGTGCATGCATTGCATACACAAGCTATAGCATACTGGAGTGTGACTGAGGCATACTTGTTGGTTATGCACATTCAAGAGTTAAGCACAGCTTGTTCATAACAAGCAGAATGTATTTATGCCTACAAGACACATTTATACTCCATTGCAACTCACAGAGCTGAGTGCAGATAAGCTTCATTTACACAAAAACTTCCGATAACAGATCTAACTTATGCCATATGGCCTTAGTCAACCATTTTAGGATTATCTGTGCCATACTCTTTGATAACAGCCCAGGAAATGCCCAAATGAACTAAAACATTTCATAACAACAGTGCTAAACAGAAATAAGTTGGAAAAGACAGTAATTTGTATAATTCATCCTGATCTGTTCATAGGTAGTGTTATTTTTATCAGTACAGCATAACCTTTACTACTATTTTCATGGCTTCTGAATGATATCATTGGAAATGTAAAAGGTGCCCTTTTCAGTGCTGTTGACATATATTAAGGGGTTTAGTATAGACAATTGTCACTGTTAGAGTTTTAAAGACAGGAGGGATGTAATACCTTCCAGGTGATTTCAATTACTGAATTAAACTCATTAAACTGTTAACTCCCAGCTACGTAGCCCAGTTAACAAATATAAAATAAATAAATAAATAAATAAATAAAATAAACTCCTACATCCTGACAATAAACACATTGCACCAACGCACAGCACAGCAGGGGTTTAGTGCAGACAATTGTCACTGTCAATATCTGAAGGACAGGAGAGAAGTAATACCTTTCAGGTGATATAAATTACTGAATTAAATGTATTAAACTGTTGACTACCACACCCTGACAGTAAACACATTGCACCAATGCACAGCACAGTACAGGCAATATTGACAACAGTATTGGAAAATACAAGTGAGAATTAGTAATGGATGGTCTACTTATATCACCATTTTATCTCCACATGTTCAGTACACTGCCTATTCATGGTTCAGATTTGCTACAAGTATCATGAAATAATGGCAGGTGTCACTTTGTCAGTTTTGTCACATTATTTAATTGTAGGTTAAAGTATAAACTGCAGAGAACAAGACACAGAAGAGGCAACTTCAGAGTAGATTCAAATCCGTAAGGATGCTCCGAGGACATATGGAAAATGAATCTTGGAAAAAGGGGCCAAAACAGACAGGTAGAACTAAAGTCTGGACTGAAGTAATGGCTGACATTAATGCTGAAAGAAGAAGGACCTACAACCTAGCATATTTTAAGAAAAGAGCAAAAGACACTGTGGGGCATGCCAGGACAAAAGCTTGGGAGAATGTTATTGCCCATACCAGCTCTGGTGGTAGCCATTGTACACTCCAATCCTTAATGCCAGATGATGAGTACCTTATCTCTATAAGGGTTATGCAGATGAAGATGCTACTATTATCATTTAAGTGGGTTTGATACCATGGCCTTCAGACCCCTGCAACAACAACAACAACAACAGCCAGGCAGTTTAGAGCATCAGCTAGTGTGCACCTCCTTTTACATCAGTGTGCTGCAATGTATATGCTGAGACACTTGCACATATCATCAGCTAAGCTTTCAACATCAGATACAGGAGAAAATCTAAAGAAAATTCATGGCAAATTCTGTCATTGTATCTACACATGAAAAGGATTGACTCATAACACAGATCACATTCACCACAAGTTCACATATCTGTTCAAAAGATCAGTCCCACAGTCCAACTCATCCTGTGCCTTACCACAGCAGGCTAATGTTGACAGCAAGATGGCAGTCGATGATGCCATAACTCTTATACTTATGATGCAGCATGAGAAATTTGACATATGGGCTCACATAGTCAACAAAATAAGGATATATCATTATCAGGGAGGGGTTATACCACATAGCTCAGCACCTGATTGTGATGCACAGGCTAAAGCTTACCCTTTCAAAGGTAGCAGTACCTACTGTCATATCACACCTAGCTCCAGACACACACAAAGCCTTGGCCAACCAGCAAGAGATGTGCTATGGCATAGTTCAAGCACAGGTCACTGCCACCGAGTCAAGTAGGGATGGTTAGAGTAATGCAGGCTATGCGTGAGGACTTTTTCCAGTACATGGGAATGGTTGAGGCCAGGGACAATACCATGATGATTCTCATGAACAGTATGGCTGCACACATGGCATCTCTGTCACCTTCTATGAGCACACTTATAAAGATGTACCAGGCACACACTGAGAACACAGGTAGATGTGGTCAGAGAACTGTTTGCACATGTAGTGGACAAGTAGTCCATTCATCACATCCATCTCAAGATGAAGGCATTCCAGTGTCTTCAACAAAGAAGTAGGCAGCCCGGTATTGTCAAGCTTCCACAACATGTGAAAGCACCTCTCAATCAAAGTCTAGGTCGTACAGTACAGGGAGGACAGGGTTAATAGTTTCCCCTGCTTGCAGTTGATCTTGCCAGTGGAGCAAGTCAGCATCAAGCTCATATGCCGGTACCTGCTATAAATCTTTTGGAACCATCTCTCACAGTATCCTTAGGGTTTGTTGTGTATGACCCCTTCAGAATATAACTTACACTTTAAAAATCAGTTTCAGGGCAGCAGTCCTCACCCAGGAATCCATGTACACAAAAGTTTATTGCAGCACCTCCTCCTGGAATGTGAATAAACACCTGCCAGAAAGTACCAGAAAAAAATGTCAAAATGCAACCACTTTGTGTCACCTACCAGTTAGCATAGCCTGATTCAGATACAGCCATTAACATGTATTATACCACCTGCTTTTCTGCACTCACTCATGCCACTCATCCCTCAATGCTGTGCAAATGATGAAATATGGTAGTTTTATGAAAAACAACATCCCCGTTGCTGAAAAATAAGAAATACCTTATGTGCATACAGTGTAAGCTGAACATGCAGCACCCAGCTGAGCTCACACATAAGATAGGATGTGAGCATTATATGCGTAACTGTTTTTTTTTTCTCAATATGATTAATGGAATGTAATAAATCTTAGCTGTAATCTATAGAGTTAGTTTTCTTGTCTTCAGTGCCACATACCGTGCAAATGCCTGTTGGATGTTTTACTGTGCTGCTGCTGCAAGCTGGCCACTATTACTAGCAGTACTGGTAGGATGAATGGCAGAAGGAACTACACTGCCACTAATGGTGACTGGTTGTGCCAGCTGCACACCAGCCCAGGGCATAACCATGTTGCCCAGTATATAGCAAACAATAAACTCCATGCATGTGGTGGCAGGTTCATACTGAAGTGCAAGCCCTATCCTCACCCAGACAACAGAAATAGGCATTGAGCAAGCCAAACACTCACTCAATGACCCCTGTCTCTGGGACATGATGGAAACACGTCATGGTGACTCCCTTAGGGTTATGCACTTGTGTCATTAGAAAACATTGAATTAGATAGCCTGCATTACCTCTAAAACAAAAAGGGAGCATATAACAATAAAAGGGGCAATGACTGATCATCACTAACTACACTATCACTCTACAGATAATGAAACTGCTAAGAACAGTCACATTAAATGCACTTACCAACTAAGTGGCCATGAGGATACCAAGTCCTTCCTCTTCCTTTGAGGTGATATTGTTAAAAGCAGAGGCTGAAGCACTTGCAATTAGTCTTGGTGAAATCTTGACTATGTTATACAAGCTCTTGGATCTGGTTTTATTGTGTTTGTACAGTATAAATCTCAACCTCTTAGACAGAGAAATCTGGACAAAGTCATAAATAATGGGGTGACAAAGGCCCAAAAATAGGGACAATTTTTAAATATTGCTCATGCAAACAGAAAGTGTATAGAATAGCAGGTTTCACATCAGCATGAGTTTTCTGAAGGGCATGAAGTGTGAAACTCAAATATCTGGCATGAGTTTTTTAGGATAACCCTCAATGATTTGCCAGTGATTTGCCAGAAAAACACAATTTTATGAGAAAAAGAACAAAAACATGAGGCAAAAATCTGGATATCCTGTGAAAACCTGTAACAATTGTGACAGAGGTATGTTGTATAGATATGTTTACTAATTGGATTGTTCTCCTGGCCTTTGTTTAATTAACTCTAGATATCACTGGGCAGAAACACTTTCTTGGCCATTTTGGCTCACATGTTGAACTGATATCCTGTGAACAACAAGCTGTAATATTTGATTTGTCTGGCCTTGGAATTTTCCCTAACCCCTCTACCATTTTGCTGTTGGGATTTTAAAAGTCAGTGTCTCCAGCCTTGTTGATTTCAGCTTTTACCCCTTATTGTAAATTCACCACAAAAGCCCCTTCCTCCCCCTTTGCTATTGGCAGTTGTCTCTTGTCTATTGGCAGTTGTTTAAACTAATTAGATACTTTTCCCACCTATTGTTTTACACAGATCCATAATTCTAAGAACCCACTCATGTCACTTACTAAAAAGCATCATTTTCATGCATCCATACCACACTCTGAGAAGGTCATGAGCAAATTCTTAGCCATCCTTGGCAGATAAAAGATTTATTTTACTGTGTTGCATTTCATTTAACTGCTTTATCTTCTAATTCTTGCACCTTTAAATCATTTGATGTGCCCTGATATTATACAGTTTGCTGATTACTGAGAATTGCATGTCTGAGAGGTTTTACTGACAGTGTTACTGTGTAATTTACTACTTTGTATTTTTGTTGGTACTTAGTTGTTGTATTCCTGCAACTTTAACCTTGCTGAATGGATTCTACAGTTTCCAGTATTTGAAGAGCCTAAATTCAGCTTGTTTGAGAGGCTCGTGGGCAATTCTCACAGAGCTCAGCAACACTCGCTATCTTTGCCTGTTTTTTTAAAGGGATTTCCTTGCATCACATGCCATCCAGGCAAAAGCTAAGTACTTGCATTTAAAAAAACACACCATGAATCTAGTGCCATCCAGACAAAGTTGTTCTTAAAGTAAAATATCACACTTGTTTTTCACTGATTGATTGCTGATTCCATTTTGAAGTTATCTGTGCATTTAAATTGTACTTTTGCTACAAATTACCTTTTCTCTTTATTATTTTGCACTTAAACTGTTTTGTCTTCTGATCAACTTATAGTGGGGTGATTTATCTAGGGAACACACTATTTTTGTTGCATTTCACTTAAAGGTCCTTTTTTGTACTTTTACATTAAGAAAGCTAAAGTAATCCATCTTGTTTGCCTGGTCTATCTGAGCTGGGAAGCACCGCAGTGGAGCTCAAAGTGTAGTCATTTATTGGCAGAAGCGATCAGGAGTTGATAAGCGATCAGGAGTTGATATGACTTTCATCTATAAATTAAGCTTATTTGCTCATTGTACAAAAGCAGTTG
Source organism: Protopterus annectens (assembly GCF_019279795.1). Taxonomy (NCBI): domain Eukaryota; kingdom Metazoa; phylum Chordata; order Ceratodontiformes; family Protopteridae; genus Protopterus; species Protopterus annectens. The sequence continues at coordinate 1,954,681,574 of NC_056728.1, forward strand.
GAAGTGCAATATACAGACACAAGTGACTGGACAGACACATTTGTCTATAAAACTAGGACTAGGACAGTAACCTGCAGTTTAGTGCTGCATTGTGCAAAGCTAAGGTCAGAGCAGCCAGACTGCATGTCAGCTAGCACTAATACCATATCCTTGCATTGCTCATCTCTAGTCATTAAGCTAGTGACCACTCTAGGAGACCCATGTAAAACTTAGTCATCAGGTCCTAATAGCCCATCCTAATACAGGTCCAGACAACATGAATATGCAATTTAAAAATGCCTGCATGCCCAGTTTGGTAATATGGGCATCTTGAGAAAATGAAACAATTGTCTCATGTTTACAGACAACCTTTTAATCCTTAAAGAAACCAAAACAGTATGCAAGAAATGCACCTGCACAGTTTCTTTAAGGATAAAATTCTCACGTACAAACAAGGTTGTCAAGAACGCATGCACTCTACATCCACCACACACAGTGTGCACACATATAGAACATATTATGCTGAGGCACTAAAAAAACAATCTCCCCAAACCTCATAGATCTGCTAAACTCACAAAATGGCAATGCCTGCTCTCAGAAATCTCTGAAGCATACATCAAATGCAACACTGAACACCGCACATAAGCTTACACCCAATGGACCTCCCAAAACAAATCCCATTAAACAAGCAAACAATTTACTCAGGACTCTTGTCATAGGGCACTCCATTGTACAATGTACAGATGTCTCACTCACCAATCTGGATAAGGAAATGATTCTGGTCAGTTGCATATCTGGAGTCAAAATCCACCAAGTTAGACACACACACACACACACACACACACACACACACACACACACACACACACACACACACACACACACACACACACACACACACACACACACACACACACACACACACACACACACACACACACACACACACACTCTCTCAAGTCATTGCACCAGAGGTACCGGAATGATTCTATCATAGTCCATGTGGGCATAAATGACCTGAGATGTATTTTTCTGGACTATATGAAGAGAGACATTATGAACCTCTTTGAATATCTGTCTAAGACTGGTCTATGCCTTACACTGAGTGGCATTTTACATTCACCAAGGATGAATGCCACATTATGAACAAAAATGATGAGTTTAACAATCAGCTTAGTTTCTGTCATTCCAGGGGAATTCAATATCTGTCAGCCTTGAAGGATGTTGTCAACAGACCATGTTGCTTTGCCAAAGATGGCCAGTATCTCTACCCACAGAGCTGCTGGATTTTGGCTAAAACTTTATCTATCTCCTCAGAGCCTTTTCTGAGCAATGCCAAAGTGACAACCTATGAACATTGAAAATAAACCCAAAGGATCCTAAAGGTGTTATTGCTCAATGATAGGAGCCTTAACAAGAAAGTCCACACCCTACAATCTCTCTTCGCACTGGATAATAGAATAAAGTCATGGTTTAAAGCCACAGAAAGTACCCCAGCATTGCAAGGCTACAGTCCCTTCCACACATTTAGACCATCAGCCACACAGACTTGGACTAAAGCCGGAGGTGTCTCGATCTACATTAGCAACAAGTATACCTAAAGATTGTTTAAAGATGATAATACTGTGGAGCTCATCCATGTTTAAATCCCCTTACATTCCCTTACGATATCTTAGCAAGCTACAGTTCATCATCAATGTTCCAAAAGTCCGAAAAGTATACCTCAAGGTTGTTTATAGACAATGAGACTCTGGAGGTCATCCATGTTCAAATCACCTTAGGTAAAGTCCTTTACCATATCTTAGCATTGTATAGTTCACTATCAGTGTCACAAAAGTCCCACAACTCTTATCTAGACCTGCTGATCTACTGGTGGCACTCTCTATCCAGCCAGATACTCTATTCATGAGAGACTTTAGAGGGTGTGTAATATACACTGTTTCCAATGTGCAGGCACAACTCTTTCTGGATGTTATCAACACAAATGCCCTTGATCAGTCATTGAGACGTTCAACTAAAGGTTCAAATACAGTGGACCTAGTTCTCACCAATATGGGAGAGTGCTCCACCCCCCCCCCCTCCTTGTGTCACGTCCACATTGGTGAGGTTGGATCACAAAGCTATCTCATGCAAAACAAAAATCAACTTGGAAAACCCAGCAAAACCTGTTGCACTTAGGAAATATTCTAAAGCCAACCACATCCATGTAAGTGACAGTCTGCCAAAATTCAATGTCCTGCCTAAACCAGATTTCACAACAGTCTATGCAGAAGTGTTCACAGAAACACTGTACAAACATGGAAATGACTGAATAGATTTTGTTGTACCTACTAGAAGTAAGCCCAGAACAAATCACATTGGTGGAATACTAATCTCAACATGGTATATAATGAAAGGGAAAAAGTCATGGCCAAAGTCAGAAAGAGAAACTACCATAATGACACAAGCTAATTAATCAAATTAAACAGGAAACTAAGAGGGCTAATTAAAGCCATCAAGGACAGTTATGGGGTGAAGATAGCTTCTCAGGCTAAAGAGAACCACAAGGCTTTGTATAGCTATGTCCAAAACCTCAAAGGTAGCATTTAGCAGTGTTCATAATTGGTAGTAAGTGGTAGTAAGTGGTACCACCTTCAGTGAGCAGAGTGACATGGCAAATCTGTTGGCCAACAAATTCAGCTCAGACTTCACCATCCACTGTCCACCTGCCACCCATCACAAAGTCCCTACCAGCATAACCCCTCCCAACTCTCAGAAAGGAGAAGGTCATAATGATGCTTGCTCACTAAGGCTAAAAATGCAGCCTCAGTATCCCATGTTACCTCCTAAATACCCTAAAGCATGACCTATCAGAGCCACTTGAGTCATTTTTCAACTACAACCTCAAAACAGGCTATGTACTAAGTGCATATCTCTCAACTGCCCGTATTTTCACTGAATGTCCAGATTTTTGCCTCATACTTTTCATCTGTTCTGCATAAAATTTATGGCCTGGTGACACATCACTGAGGACTGAAGTCACTAAATAATAGCAGTCATTTGAGTTTCAGACTTGATATCCTTCAGAAAATGAAATGATCAACAAAGGTATTGGCAACCAACAGATATTGGACCCATCCCAGTCTGGCTTTGTCAAAGGAAGATTATGCCTATTTAACCTGACAGACTTCTTTAAGAAGGTAACCAAGACATTGTATGAAGAGAAAATGGTGCATACCACATATCTAGACCTGGCTAAGGTATTTGATATGATACCTCACTCAGCTTTTGAGTACAAACTCACCAAACTAGGCATAAATATCATTCTTATACTAGAGTTAAGCTTGTGTTTATTGGGAAAGCTATTGCCAAGATGCTTTCTTGGTTATTTGTTACTATTATACTTCAGTAACTACTGCTTGAATTGTGTCCCTACATAACTCACTGGATTTCTTCCCTGTCACTGGCTCACAGATAGTTCCCAAAGAGACCAACCATGAGCAGAGTACAATATGACTCTTTGGTGGACCATCTCCTGTTTAGCACCTACTTCTCAGAGGTCAAGGCTAATGTCAAGTATCTCTAGCTCACCAAGTTTGCAGATGAATGCAAATTGGGAGATACCATAAATTTCTCCTATGGCACCAAGATCCTGCAAGAATGACTAACACAGACAAATGACTGGTGACAAAGCCTTGGATTAAAACCCAGTGCAAAGAAATGCATTATAGTGCCATTTTGGAAAAGATCCTTCAGTCAAATTACTCCAAGGATAAAACACCCCTAAGAGCTGACATGATATTCAGAGGTCAGGGAACATATGTAGACAGTAATGTGGACTTTGACCAACACACAGCCAAGGCAGAAAGAAAAGCATTATATATCACAGCTTCAGCATCTACCTGACTAGGCCTATGCAACAGTTAAAATGTCCACTCAAGTTCCTTATCAAGATAATCCAGGGTATTAACACATTATTCTATAGAGATCACCTTAGACCCCTGTCCCTACAGGAAAGTTAGAGGTGATCTGTGCTTGCCATAGGAGGCATCCTTAGTTCTAGTCTTATTGGAGCTTTAGCACATCTGCAAAATGAGCAGCACCAGAAACACTAGACCCAGTGATTTGAATGTTGCTTACAACATAAAGAAAACATGCTGGCAAGGCAGATATGTGTCTCAGAAGGTTTCCATGATCTTAAATAGGCTCCATCCATGTATAGTAGAGACTATCTCTAACCCTATTCAAACATAACCTTAAGAATAGGATGAGAAATTGTAAATTCATTCCCAGGCTGACCTCCATGTATTACAAAGACAGACAGACAGTAAATATTTGCTAAATAACATACTCACCCACACATAACTTTTTAACAACCTCCTAACTAACATACCCTTTCTAACTAACATACCCTTCCTAACTAACATACCCTTCCCAACAAACATACCCTTCCTAACTAACATACCCCTCCTAACTAACATACCCTTCCTAACTAACATAACCTTAGTAACAAACATTCCCCCTCCAATTAAGATGCACCTATTACAAGGGAATGCAATTGGTTTGGAATGCATGACCCTGGTAGTCACAAGCTTAGTATATACATATGAAACTATCAACTTATATGCAGAGAAAATTAAAAAAGGTAGTCATGCACTAACCTCTGGTGAGAGACCCGGGTACACAAGTTGACAACAATCTCACATCTGACAAATATCACATTTGACCATCATGCACCGGCAGTGGTTAGAAAACCTTTTTACATGGTTCATCTCATAAGTAAAGGGATTGCATCCAGAAAAAAGGAGGTTATTACCTCTCTGTATTCCTCCCTCATTAAGCCAATAACTGAGTACAAAGCCCCGTTTTGCATGTACCTCTCCAAACCCCTGGACCAAATGGAAAGGCTACAGAAATACCTCACAAGGAGAATCCATGGCCTCCAACACCTGTCGTATGTGGGCAGGCTCAAATCACTATCACTCTCCTCTCTATCATACTGATTGCTCAGAGGTGATCTGTATCTCTCCTACAAGACAATCTCAGACCCTGCTCTACTAGAGATGCTCCATATCCGAAAGTTTAACTCCTCATGTAGTGCCCAATTTAAAGGCTTAAATCTGAAATGTGACATTAACAAAACCTGCTGGAGAGACAGGTTTGTCACCCTGAGGCTGCCCCATCTCTGGAATAGACTCCCCATACACGTCAAACATAGTATGTCACTGACCTTCTTTAAGTACAACTTTGATGAGTGGATGGACAAGCACAAATTTGTCCCAGGGGTTCCAGCTGTGTCTCTCATTGACAGGTGCAACAGGTACTGAGTGAGGTTTCTTTTTGGGGGATAAACTCTTGGCTAGGCTTGTAAGGGCCCCAGAGCCATTAGCCTAATAATCTCCTATGATCCTATGTATGCTGGTTTTATCACTTAAAAATATGCAAAGTATCAAAGAAAGCTACATATTTCTAAGGGCTAAGACTATTTTAATGTGATTATATTCTTAATATTCGCATAACTATTCAAGCTTTTTATCAAAGAATACTATTATTTACAATATGTACAAAGAAGTGACCTAAGCTGCTGTTACAAATTATGCAACAGTTTAACATGGCTGTGAAAAATTCCTTAATATAGATGAAGATACCTCTGCTCATGGCTCTTGCTTATTAAAATGAAGGTACAAAGGTACAGTGTTCTCATTTTCTGACATGTTGTAGAAGTGCTATAACAATATAGAGGGATCACCAACCTGAACCTGAATTTCTCTGTTTAAGATGTAGGGTCTATTTTAGGTGACAGTATGCTCTGACAATAACAGTAGGCATACAATATGTAGTAATATAATTATGTAGTCAAAAAAAAACTCAACATTAGTAAACTTGCTTCTATTTTTGACCTCAGAAATAGTTATATTAGTTGTAGGAGCAACCTCCTACAAGGGAGTTATAGGAAGGATTTTTTTTCACTCACTGTACTTGATGAATCAGTCTTATAAGACATACTTGTTGCCATTCCAGATCTTGTCCTGAAGCACAGATAGGGCTAATAGACAACAAAACTGTCTGCATTGCACAAACTAATAAACCTTTTGCTGTTATAGGTGACAATATGGCAACGTTTCCTATCTTTGCTTTCTCTGTGAGACTGGTTGGTGATTTCAGATCTAAAAGATATGCAGTTGTGATGCTACATTCCTTGCCTGATTTATCAAAACATAGTATTGCAAACTGACAGCCAGGAAACCTGCTATTTAGGGCACACACACATACACACACACACACACACACACACACACACACACATATAAATATGTATATATATATATATATATATATATATATATATATATATATATGGGTCTACTGCTTTTAATCGAATGCCACTTATTATTTATTTGAAACTGCACTTTCACGAAAATCATTTCAACTAACCCCCCACTTAAATATACCAACTCCAAGATCGTACTACAGTAGGGAACAGGAAAATTCCCTATTCCCCACTGTAATGTGCCTAGGCGCTTCAGTTTTCCTGAACAGTTCATTGAACCGTGCTTCACGGAAGTGCACATTCGCTTAAGTGCACTTTCGCATAACCAAGGGACTACTGTTCATTTTTGAACAAGTGGATTTTCTGTCTTATATATATATATATATATATATATATATATATATATATATATATATATATATATATATATACGGGTTCACTACATATGACCGAAAACCCAGAATACTGACTCCCATATTCCCGAGACCAAATACAAGAAAGATGAGAAGACTGAAGCACCAGAAGCGTGAAATTCAAAATCCCAAAGTTCGAAGATAGTAAATTAGTGCTTTTGGTGTTGCGGTTTATGAATGGATAGGTGGAAGGTCGGGTAAGCATCTATGTTTAAGTGTGTTGGTTAGGGGCTTTAGTGTGTGCGTAAGTATGTGTTGTAACTGTAATGTGTGTGTGTGTGTGTGTGTGTGTGTGTGTGTGTGTGTGTGTGTGTGTGTGTGTGTGTGTGAGAGTGTGAGGGGAATGTAGGTGTGTGGTGGTGTTTTCGTGTGTTTGTCTGTGTAGTGCGACGTTGGAGTCAGAATATTTACATGGGGGAGGTGTGGGGCACAGCTCCCGCACATGGGGGGGGTGCAGGGGTGCCTGCTCCTCTGCTTGCATGTAGTGTAGGTTTGCATGTTTGTGTTTTGGGCGAAGGTATGTGTATGTGTATGTGTGTGGTGCATGTTTAGTGTAGTGTCAGGATTTTGAATTTTGCACTTCTGATGTTTCTGTCTTCTTGTCTTTCGGGTATTTGGTCTCGAGATTATGGGCGTCAGTATTCTGGGATTTTGGTCTTATGTAGTGAACTCATATATACACATACATATAATTTTTTTTTTCTGAGTGGGTACTTTTCTTGAAATGCAGTGACCTTGTAGTTAGAACAATTAACTACTTGAATAATATACTGATAAGATATGAGGGGTTTTGTTCCTGTGATACAGCAATGCTTCTTTTTTTTTCTTTCCAGTTTCATATTTGGAGGTTACCTATGTCTTTGTTTATGAGTTCCGTGATAATGCGTTCCATGGCCTTGCAGACCACGCTCATCAGGCTAACAGGGCAATAGTTCCCGGGGTCTGTGGTGGCTCCCCCTTTGTGGAGTTGTATAACTGTTGCATGTTTCAGTTATTATGTTATTATCCTGCACTGCAGGTACTGACCATTCAAATCTTAGCACACAAATTTTTATTCAATAGTTATATATCTATTTTTTAGCATGTATGCATTTTCAAAGCTCACTTGAACTTACTTATATTTTAAGAGGCTAAAGATTTTTATTTCTCAATGTTGTCTCTTTCTTTCTAGCTACTGCTCTAACTTTATCTTTGAAATGTTTGATTCTTACAATAGCATCCTTTAAAAATCCTGCCATTTGCATATACCATCTGTCCCGTAATTGCCTCTTCAGTCAAGCAGAATGAAACAGTCAGGTTTATCTCTTGCAAGAAAAAAAACAAACAAACAAAAAACAAACAGTAATTCTTATTCTAGATTTAGGCTAACAGGACCTACCAATAAAGACATGTATGCATGTCTGATCTATTTTCCATACCGTGAACACTCTTTTCCACTACATGATCCTTATTGAATAATTTTTAGGAAACATTTTTCTTATTGAGGACAAGGTTTAGCATATGGTCACTCTGTTTTGCATGATACGGATTGCCGACACTATCTGCATGAATGGCCAGTGGTGAAGCAGCATTCATGGGCAAAGTCCAGATTAAGTATGAGTAAAAGTTAGTTCTCCTTTTAGGATAAGGTCACTGTCACTACTGATAAATTCTTCACTTGAAGCAGCAGTTTTGTATTCACTCCTGACATATGTATTGATTAACAAATGAAACCTATTATTTTCTCCCTGTATCTCTGTCCCGATAGTACATGCATCATCTATAATCTGGAAAAACATGAAAGACCTGACTATTGAGTGGCTGCTGTCCCCTCCCCATGTATCCCTGCATATTAATAGGATGAACACAATAGCAGTGGAACATTTGCCTGTGCAGTCAGCCAGGCAATGCTTAAACTGAGAAACTGCAGCAAAGTACATCTTACAGCTTACAGGACTCTGGATTGTACTGAGAGTCAAAGAAATGATTATAGTAATGAGGCATTTAAACAGACAGGAGAAACTCTCCCCAAATGTGCAGACTGGAAATAGAAGTACTGGAGGTGACAGCAGTCAAACTGTTATGTTGAAAATAAAAACTTGTTAGCAGATAGTTTCTATTGAAAACATCATTGAAACCAAAAGAACTATAACTTGAAATAGCGTTAAGTGTTTCTAATGAATTAGTTGGTCTTCTCATTTAATGCTTAACTTCTACAGTTCTTTATAACTTTAAGATTCCCCTTGTTAAAAAATGTTGCTCTCTACCCTCAGATTAAAGAATTCTTGAAATAAAAAACAAGAACATTGACATTAGATTTTGGCACCTCTGTCTTTGCCCCAGTGCCAGCTAATCAGAATGTACAGGGATGATCAGGTTTTTCTGTAGCAGCATGAAGCATTACTCTCTTCCCTGCATGGTGTATGTCTCACAGCATGAAAGTTTGATGCGCTAATTCTTGAATCCCCCCCTCTTCTTTTGTGTTGCCAATTCGCAATAGCCTGGTAGTACTATTAAACCTTATATGTCAAAATGTAAACAGTTTGGATTCTAGTAAGAATTCAAGGCTGTTTTATTTCTGTCGGAAGATTTCCCAAGGCACTGTAAAAGATTAATGTCAGTTGCTCACTATGTGACTGCTCACATCACAGTTGTGTGGAGAATTATAATAGGAATACTCTATTTGTTCTTGTTCTGTTGTTCTCATGAAACTGAAACAATTTTTTGTGCTTGACATATTTTATTTATTTATTTGTTTATTTATGTATTTGTTTATTTTGCATTTGTTTACTGGGATAGCCCGACTGGATACATGTCCATTTTCAGTGGAGGCCCGGGGAGAAAAGCTCCAAAAAGACATCCAACAAACTGTTACATTTTTACAGTTTAAAACACAAAATAAAACACAAATAAAATAATTTTTACACAGATGTAAACACAAAAACAGATACACAAACAAATTATTACATTTGTACTCAGATGGAAAATTCTAGACAGTGTTTTTAAGAATGACATGGTACTGAATACCTAGTAGGCTAACCTTGTAGTAGATCCAAGGAGATAATAGGAATTATAAGTTAAGAAACAATAAAGTGTAGGCAGAAGTCTTCCATATGCACACGAGAGATGGTTAGATTTTGCTTTGCAATGTCTCCATGCTTGCAGCATTTCCAGAAAAATAGAAAGCTGGATTTTATTTCTGTTTCAGAGATTGCTCTTTCTCTGAGGAGCAGCAGCAACCTTGGATTGAGAATAATAAAGTGCTGGGAAATAGGACTGTGAAGGTCCCTTCATATGCATTACATGGTGCCTTACACTATTGCAAAAAATTATTTTATTTTATTTCTGTTGTTTACTCTTTCTTTATTCAGGTTACTGTAATGCCATGAGTACACATATTGTAAATATCTACATATACGTTTCCAGTTTTGAACACTTTTACATAGCACTTGTTTCCTGAGACAGGGAGTCTAAAGAAATCTTAGCAAATCTCATTAAATTACCTGAATCATTATTTTAAACTTGCCTTTTTTTCTCCTTTGGGTGCCTTCTTCTGTACACTATTTTGTCTTCCATAGGATTCAATGATATTTTTCCTATTCTTAAACTGCTCTTTAAGGGCATTTTTCATGTTATGTATACTTCAGATAATTTTCGTTCTGAATCAGGATTACATTTTTTTTTTCAGAAACTTTATCTAAGTGTTTATTCTTGGACTGGTTATTCTGTTTCCTAAAACGTTTTTTCATGATAACACTTTTACTGATTGCTTAGAATTTTGCAACGGGAATTTTGACATACAAGCCTTGATGATCAAATAGCCTTTGGCTGAGCTCCTGTATACCTAAGGTCATGTCTAGTGCTGCATTCTGTTTTCCTTTGCTTTTCATTTATCAAAACGAAAGTGAGCAACTTCTGTATTGGGAATAAAAAAAACTTTTCCTCCAGCTTTTCTGATATTAACACGCCCACAATTGCTACCTTATTCAATACTATCTGCTGTTCCCTGGGGTCTTGGGTCAGAGACATTGCACAATACCCACACTTACTTATTGAAAATCTGGTGTGGCACCTCTCTATGTCTGTGGTGAATATCCTGCAGCCATGTGTCTCTGCAACTGACTTGCAATTCTACCATGTATTACCAACCAAATACCCCCACAGGTAAACACTCAGCAATGTATAAGCTCAAGTCATCTCCAATTTGCATCACAATAGATCCTCCTCATCATTATCACCCCCTTTTCCCATTTTTCGAATGGGGTTGGGGTGTTGTGTTAACTGTCACCACCTCTCTCAGTTCAATGTTACACACCTGCCTTCTTTGACACTCATGCCAACTGTCGCAAATCTTCTCTCACACAATCCATCCTCCAATTTGCTGGACATCCTCATTTCCTCTTACGTTCCTACTGTCTGTCCCAAATCTTCTTCACCAGACTGTCTTCTGCTTTTCTACACATGTCTGCAAACCACTATAGTACATTGTCTTTTGATCGCTTCTGCAATTGGAGCTACTTTGGCTTCTTCTCATGTCATTTCTTTGTTGGTCCCACAGTGTTCATCCTACCACCTATCTCGGTCCCTTCATTTCCATTACTTCTAGCTTCCTCATCTGCTGTGCCTTTACTGCCCAGGTTTCTGTACCATAAAGTAATACTGGTTGCACCACTATTTTGTACACCTTACTTTTCAGTTTCTTTGACAGGCATTCTGCAGTGGTGCAGCGGTAGCATTGTTGCCTCACAGCAAGAGGTTCTCCCATTCAATTCTTGGCTGGAGTGCGGGGAGTGCCTTGTGTGTGGAGTCTGCATGTCCTCCCCGTGGTTGGGTGGGCATTCGAAAGACATGCGTAAATGGTTGTGCCTCTGTTGAAGGTTGAACATCGAGCTGGCAACTCGGCGTTCATAAAAATCTACTGCCAATCATTAGTGGACCGGAGATCCACTGTGGTGACCCCTAAATGGGAAAAAGCTGAAAGACAACAACAACATTTCAGTTTCTTTGACATTCTTCTGTCATACACTACATCTGACACTATATAATAGCTGGCTGCACTGATTCTACCCTTGACCTCTTCATTCATATTTCCCTTTTCCTCAACTACCCATCCCAGATACTTGAAGCTGTTAACCTGTTACACTGACTTCTCTTCTATCTCAGTTCTTTGCTTCTTCTAATTTTCCCAATTTGCTGCCATTACCACTGTCTTATCTGTACTTGGTTTCATCCCATGTGCCATCACTTTTGCATTCTATTCCCCTATACTTTGCTGAAGTACTTGCTCAAAGTCAGCCTGTAATGGCACATCATCTGCATGCAGCAATTTTTTTTTTTATCTGTCCACTCTGCCCTGTTTGATAATGTAGTCCATCAGCAGTATGAAACAGCAGTGGGCTCAGTGCTGAACCCTGGTGCAAACCCACTCCCTCTAGAAACCCTTTTGTGAGACTGAACACTGTTCATACTTGAGTCATTGGGTCCTTGTACATAGTCTGCACTAATTCTACAAATGTTCCTGGGACTTTGAACCACCACAGTAGTGCCCGAATCAGCTTTCTTGGGACCTTGCAATATGCTTTCTCCAAGTCTAGGAATGTCCAGCTGGACTACTTCCTCATCTCTAGCTTCTTCTCAACTATCTGTCTCACTGCAAACATTGGGCTAGTAGTGCTGCATCCTGATCTGAATCTCAACTGCTAATCTCCGATCTTACTTTTTACTACTTTGTGTATCCATTTATCAGTGACTGTCTCCAGAACTATCATGCAATGTGGAGTTTGATACCTCTGCATTGTCCACAGTTGTGGATGTCCCCTTTGTTCTTGTACACTGGCATGAGTATGCTTATTCTCCCATCAACTGGGATAAACCTTTCTCTCCTCACTGCTGTAAGTACCCTCATAAGCCATTTCTCCTCTATCACACCCAGTATCTTTATCATATCTGCTGTGACCTCATCTTAGCCTGCTACTTTCCCCTGACTTCATCTTCCTTAGTGTTATTCTTACTTCTTAAAGGGTAGACTTCTTCTTTTCTCATTGTAGGTTATGTCTGGGAAAGTACAGCTTCTGTTGGGTTTTCTTTATTTAGAAGCTGCTGGAAATATTCCTTCCATCTGCCTTTGATGTACTGTGGGATGGTGGGCAGGTTATTACTGGCATCCCTTATGAAGGGTGTCTGACTTTCTTCTTTATCTTTCTGTCTTTGCCTTGTAACCTGATAAACATGATAAGCAACGACCAAACTTATGAACAAATATAGACGGAAAGCCACCAGCTAGACGATAAATATAATTTAATGACAAACAAAACTTGTACAGCTAAAAACGTACTTCGAACAAACTTAAAACGCCAAATAGAAACACCTAAGAACAAGAAAATAATTCGATGTGTGAGCGCTTTCGTTTAAATATTTTAAACTTCCTCAGACAAAAAAAAACATCTATTACATCACTTCTTTCATAACCTTCACAGAAAATTGCGCCAAAATCAAATTCAAATTAGAGCATGCTCAGTAGCCAAAAAATGGGAAATAGAATTTATAAATACAATTCAAGGAATGCATAAACAACAATACTTAAATACTAAGAAAAGGCAATAATAATACATTATATTATATAAAATTTTAAAACTAATAATTTAAATCATTCTTTTTATATAAATCATGAAATCACAACCTCTCCAACCCTTTACATTTATAAATTATTAAATATTAAATATTAAATATTAAATATTAAATAATAAAATGTCACAATTAATGTATTTTCTATAATAAATTATCATATAACATATATTATTACTACATAGCTTCCTCCATATATACTTAGAATTATTAAAATACTTAAAATTAAATATTAAATTAATCTTGAATTTTATTACGAGTCAATGCTTTTAATTTTAAAATTGGCCCTATAGAACTTCTTTCATTTAAACCTGGCATACAATCAGCTTGTAGTTTAGTTTGCCAGGTAAGTTCTTTTTCTTCTAAAATTAAGTTCCACGGGGTTCTTTCTTCTATTTCCACTTGGTCTATTACCATATAATTAAAATTATGATTATTACATCCGTTTATATGTTTTGCTAGTGCGTTATTTATTTTTTTATTTTTTATGGCATATTCATGCTCATAAATTCTCTGAGTGAATATTCTCTCAGTTTTTCCTACATAAAAGGAGAAACAAGAATTACAACTTGCAAGGTAAACAACTGCTTTAGATTTACAGTTAAATTTCTTTTTAATATAATACTTCTTATCACGTATAGTGAAACTATCTCCTTCTTGAATTTTAAAGCACCATTTACATGCTCCACATCTATAGTTTCCACTCTTCACTTTTTTACCCATTCCTATATTATTATTAGATTTTAATAAATCTTTAAAACATTTCCCTTTCCTATAAACTATTTTTGGGGATTGACCTATATGATTTTTATATTGGGTATCTCCAAATACGGTTTCCCAATTATTATAAAAAACTTCTTTTAATATTTGATAATCTTGTGAAAAAGTGATAACTAAGGCTTTTGAAAATTCTTCTACTCTAATATTCTTATTTTTACAAGATGTATCTAAACTTATGATAGTCCCTCTGTCGTCAAACCTACTTAAATCTACATTACTTGCAGCATCAATAACAACTTCACTTTTACCTTGCAAAATTGGTTTAAAATGACCATTTTCTCTTTTTTGAATAACTTCTAAAATTAATTTGTTTATTAACCACATTGGATATTCCTTATTAATAAACATTCTCCTTAAATGTTCACATTCATTTAAAAAATCTGAATATTTTGTAATAATTCGTGCAGCTCTCACCAATTGACCTTTAATTGCCGACCTTTTTTGGTGCTCAGGATGTGCACTAGTATATTGAAGGAAGCCATTAGAATATATTTTTTTCCTATAAATCAAGGAAATATACACTTTTGCTTCATAATCTTTCATCAAATTAATATCTAAATAATTAATTTTATCCAAATTAATATTCCACGTAAATTTGAAAAAAGTTTGTGGTTTTATTAATATAATTTAAAAATTCATTTAAAATATCTATATTCTCTCTCCAGACTAAACAAATATCATCCTGAAACCGATGATATGATTTAATATAATTATGATATTTACTATTAAATACAAATGTCTGTTCCCAGGACATCATAACTAAGTTTGCATAAGTTCCCCCACATGATGATCTCATGGTGACCCCTTTCTTTTGGATATAATACTGATTATTAAATTTTAAATAATTATTATGTAATACTAATTCAATTAATTCAATTATAAGATTATTTAAGTCCTGTTGAACAGAAGACTTAAATAAAACTTCACTGATCCATTGAAGCCCAATATCATGGGGAATAACTATATATAGATCGCATACGTCTATTGTCACCAAAACATCTTTGGCATCAAACAATATTTGATTCATGTGCTCTAAGAATGTCCAAGAGTCCTTACAAATATATTCTTCTTTCATCATAACTTTTTTTAGTTCGTAATCAACATACTTAGTACATGCTGACATAATGGAATCTCTACAAAATATATTCACTCTGAAAGACCCAAATAAGGGTATGAGTACAGCAACCAAAGATTCAAGTAATAATCCACTGGTAAATACAAAATTGCGACACCGGAATCACTTGTTTATACCAAAAGATTTAATAACGCTTTCCCGAAAGGACATAGCTTCTTCATCAGAAATTACATTCAAGTATGATCAGTGCTGCTTATATACAACAGAATAAAAGTGAATAATTGAATGATTTGAATCAATTAATTAAATTAAATATTTAAAACATTGAATTTGAATCTAAAGTTAAAAACACATAAATATTTATTTCTTCGTATAAAAAACACGTACTTAAAATATTCCAAGTAAAAACATTTGGTATAATTCATGTGCTAACAATTATGGAACTCATGTTAAAACAGATAAAACCCAGTACTTGTGAAATGTTATGTTTGTTGTTATATGCTGCATTTAATTTACCAGGGATGTTAATATAATCTTTGTCTCCATCTAGTGACCAAAATAGACATTACAATTTGGCTGCTCTCAATTTTAATACAGGCACTATAGAGAGCATGTCATTTAAACCAGGCTCCCTAGTAGCATCCAAAACTATCTGCCAATATAATTCCCTGTACTCCAATTTGGTTTCCCACATGCCACCCCTGATTTCTTTTGGCACAATTTCAAGTACAAAAAAGAGAAAGGTGGAATTAGTACATTTTTGTGAGTGTCGAAATAAAGCATTGTTGATATTCCCTTTTCTAATTTCGTAATTGTGTTCATAGATTCTGGATTTTAATTTCCTTTCTGTTTTTCCAACATAGAAGGAAGAACAGGAGTGGCATGTGGCAATGTACACTACTCCTTGGGTGTTACAGTTGGCAAAAGCATTACTGATGATAGTTTTGTTGCGATCTGGAATAGTTAATAGTGAACCAGTTTGAATATGTTGGCACTGTGAACAAGATCCACACTTGAAAGTTCCCTTTTTGTGGTTTTGAAAATTAACAGTGCCTGATCCACCATATTCAAAAATGTTTTTTAAATTGATATCTCTTCTATATACAAATTTAATAGGTTCATTCTTCAAATTATCCAGATCTGTAATTTCTTGGAATTTTTCCCATTCCTTATTTAAGACCCTTTTAAGTATAAAGGAATCCCCAGTATAGTCCATAACATATGCTGAAGAATAATTGTTAACTGTACTGGATGAAATTGTGTCATTAGATGCACCTGTTAACGCAGGTGGAATATTGTCATTGAATTCATAACACCCTAGAATGGGGGAAAATCTATCCTTCCTGCCTTCTAACACAATATCATACACTTCATCACATAAGAAGGAAGGGTATCCCCTTTCCTTGAACATATCAATAATAAACCTGCTGTCCATCAAGTAATCGGCATCCTCAGAGGTCATCCTACTGGATCTAATTAATTGACCTTTTAAAATATTTTTCTTTTGTCCAAACGGATGACCGCTGGAAAAATGAAGGTAGGAATTAGAAAACGTCTGTTTTCTGTATACCTTAGAAATGAAATGATTATCCCCTTTCTTTAATAATACGTCTAAATAATTGCATTCATCATGACTAATAGTATATGTAAAATTCAAAAAATTAGTACTCGTTTTTATATATTCCAAGAATTGGTAAAACCTTTCAAGGGTATCTGTCCAGAAAATAATAATGTCGTCAAGGAAGCGTTTATATAAAACCCAAGAATTGCTAAATTCACTGGAAATAATATATTGTGTTTCCCACCAGGATAGAACAATATTGGCATAGGTTGGGGAGCATTTTGCCCCCATTGCCACTCCTTTTTCCTGCCTATAAAATTCTCCCTGGAAAAACATAAAATTATTTCTTAACACAGTTTCCATTAAGACTAAACAAGTCCTAAATGTATCATCATTTACTTCTCCTTGATGCAACATACATTCCTCAAGCCATGCTAACCCAGTATCATGGGGTATGCTACCAAAAAGATCAACGATGTCTAAGGTAATGAAAATTATGTCATGAGAAAACAAGTTAGACCTAATCTGTCTCAAAAAATCCCACGAATCTTTGAGAACAGTAGCACCTTTGTTAGATAAACCTTTTAATTTAACATCAACATACTTGGCTAAAGGTGTAGTGATAGAGCCCTCAGATGCCACAATCAGCCGCAGTGGTGGATCACAAGGGTCCTTGTGGACCTTAGGGATCCCAAAAACTGAAGGTACCCTTGGGTTTTGATTGTGAAGATAGTTGAAGGTATCCAAATCTATACTGCCTTCCAATAATAAGTCATTAAGTATAATGTAAATTTTACTTTTGGAAATGTTAATCTCATTCAAGGAGGCTTTAGAGTAGTGGGAAACATCATGTAAACACTGTTTCATTTTGGATTCATATAAAATTGCATCCATCAGTACAGCACCCCCCCCCCCTTGTCTGGTTGCATAATTCTAATATTTCTATTGTTCTTCAAAATTGTTAACAGTTCCTGTTCTTTTTTTGTTAGATTAGAAAACACATAATGGGAACCTACTGTATTTCTAATTTCTCTCTCCATTACACGTTCTAAATTTTTTAATTGTGGGTGTAAGGGGGGATTGTAGATGCTTTTTTTCTTTAACTGTACATCTTGGTTTGTATTAGAGGGAATAGAAGTTTGATTGCCAAACATCATACTCAAATTCTGCTTTCTTATGAACATTTTAAGATCCACAATGGCTCTAGGAATATTAGTCTTCCTTAAGGGAATAAACTTGAAACCCTTTATAAATAATTCAAAAAGTTCAATAGTAATATCCAAAATACTATAATTGAAAATTTTGTATTGTTTAAATTCAAAAATATTAGGACTTTGTTGTATAATATCTCCCCCTTGTATCACTTCCTGTAGTTGTTCCTGGGGGGGTAGTAAGGTTGATTGTAAAATACTGGTGGTCGATTCCGTAACCTGTTCTACCCAGTGGGGGACATATTCTAAAGGGTATTCTGTTTCTTGTATTTCACCCTGACTGTGGTTAGAATTAATATCACCATTGTTGTTGGTTACATCAGAATTAGCCACTAATTCCCCTCTAAATGAATTGTGTGGCTTTGGTTTGGGATATGCATTCCCCGATTGGTAAGCTTGAATATCCCTCTCCAATTTGGAGACCTTTCTTTTCATATTTTTGATACATTCCTTCTCTATATTGGTGAAAATGCTGTTATAAATCGCCCTCTCTGATTCCACATTATACAATAAATCACTAGTAATTTTAGTGTTCACTTGTGTTATTTTGCTGACTAAATGTTCCCTAACCCTGTCATTTTCAGCTACAATAGCTTTAACAATTTCTAATCCACAATTGTCAAAAATTTGAATTAATTGTTGGTGGAAAACAGAGTTTTCTTCCACCCTATTTGGATACTTGCACACACGCAAGCCTTTAGGTACAATCCCTTTATTGATGCATTCCTGTAGGTATGTTGAATCACATCCCAATCTCTCATATTTGTCTACATAAAAGTAGATAAATAAATTAAATGCAGCATATAACAACAAACATAACATTTCACAAGTACTGGGTTTTATCTGTTTTAACATGAGTTCTATAATTGTTAGCACATGAATTATACCAAATGTTTTTACTTGGAATATTTTAAGTACGTGTTTTTTATACGAAGAAATAAATATTTATGTGTTTTTAACTTTAGATTCAAATTCAATGTTTTAAATATTTAATTTAATTAATTGATTCAAATCATTCAATTATTCACTTTTATTCTGTTGTATATAAGCAGCACTGATCATACTTGAATGTAATTTCTGATGAAGAAGCTCGAAAACGTATGTCCTTTCGGGAAAGCGTTATTAAATCTTTTGGTATAAACAAGTGATTCCGGTGTCGCAATTTTGTATTTACCAGTGGATTATTACTTGAATCTTTGGTTGCTGTACTCATACCCTTATTTGGGTCTTTCAGAGTGAATATATTTTGTGGTTTTTGTCTCGTGTTTTTCACTCTTTCCATCAGTTTTTGATAATGGAATCTCTCCCATCCACCAGAGGCTGCATGGGGGGATCTTCTATATTTTTATGCATTTTTGGATTACCGAAAAACACCGGAATCCTGGGTGTTAGAATATTAAGATAATTAAATAAATTAATATCTATTCGTTTATCTAAAAACATATCATTAATCTGTAAAAAAATCTTCCTATAAGCACAATTCAACTCATTTAAGGATACCTTTTCATAAGTGTCCATATTTAAGATCAACTCCATTTTATTATTATAAAAATCTACGTCCATGATCACTGCTCCTCCCCCTTTATCTGGTTTCATAACTCTTATATTCCCTTTCTGTAAACATTTTAAAATTTCTAATTCATCTTTATTTAAATTTGAGGGATAATCTGTCTTTTTATTAATTCTATCTAAATTCCTTAACTGACTTTCGCACATCTTTTCGTACATTAAAAGTTTAGGATGCAAGGGGGGATTATATATACTTGATATATTAAATTTATGTGATCCATTATATATTGAATCCTGAAACATAAATGAAAAGTTAATCTTTCTTAAAAACAATTTCATATCAATGATAGTTGAAGTAACATCAAATGTATTAGAAGGAACAAATGAAAAGCCTTTTGACAATAAATTCACAACTTCCTGATTAAAATCAATTTGAGTAAAATTATAAACTTTAAAGTCAGCAGATTTGTTCACAATGACTTGTCGTAACTTGTTATGTAAGCTCTTACTACATTGTTGCATAATTGTTTCATGTCCATTCTCATCAATATCCGAACCATTATGCATTCTTATGTTCTCCATTTTTTATCTTTGGGCCTGGCACCTTGAAACCCCGCCGATTGTTGATTACCATAAGGAATTTTATTTTTAAGCCTTTCGGAGCATCTTAGTTCAGGGTATTCATCATCATATACCAAATCATTATGTAAATTCCCTTTGTATTGGCCTTCTCTTGCAGGGTCAGATCTATAAGCTTGATTTAAGGAATAAGTTTTGGTTTTCTTATTAAATCCGCCTGGAGGTCTGGGATATGCTATCCCATTTGCATATTGTTTAATGTCTCTTTCAATTTTTTCTGTTTTAGCATTCCTTAATTTGGTAATGTATTGATCAATACTATTATATATTCTAATTATGTCATATTGAACTGTATCAAAAGAAACATCTGCTCTAATTATTTTATCAAGTTCATCAAGTTCTGATATCAGATTATCAATTTCTATCTGATTGTATTTAATTAGCATGTTCAAGAGATCTTTACCACATCGATCAAACAACTGCAACAGTTCCATATGCATAGGTGAATTATAAACCAATCCCATAGGGTACCGCCATAAGCGCAACCCTTTAGGGATAATATTAAGTCTGATGCACTCTTTCAGATATGCACTTTCAAGTTGCAATTTCCTACATTTCATTAATTTAATATCAAAGTCATTTAATTTATGATCAATATCATTATTAGCATTATTACCTCCTTTAGGTTGTCCAGAAAAACCAAAAGATGATTACAACCACTCATTTAGCATTGGAACAGATTTTCTCTGTCCATCTCTGTGCATAAACGATTTTTGCGCACAAAGTCCACTACTTTGCCCAAAGTTACTCGACTGCATTCCTTGATTAACAGAAATATCTTTCTCTTTGTCACCATTGTCCAAACCAGTGGCTTCCTTCCTGCCCATCTGGTTATTAAAACAAACTGGGGTGATGTTAAAATCAAAACTAGTCTGTGAAGGTTGCATTGGTGCTTCTTTTCCACGCCTATTCATGCGACTATCTTCATTTTTATTTAGTTTCTCATACAAAATATCCACACGCTGCGTTAATTTCAAAATCAAAGCTGTTAAATTCCCAATCGACTCTTCGGTACCTTCGATGGAGACATCTAGCTGTACGGCTGCTTCGTCTAAGCAAACTGTAGACATGATAAGCAATGACCAAACTAATGAACAAATATAGACGAAAAGCCACCAGCTAGATGATAAATATAATTTAATGACAAACAAAACTTGTACAGCTAAAAACGTACTTCGAACAAACTTAAAACGCCAAATAGAAACACCTAAGAACAAGAAAATAATTCGATTAATTAAAAGCATTGACTCATAATAAAATTCAAGATTAATTTAATATTTAATTTTAAGTATTTTATTAATTCTGAGTATATATGGAGGAAGCTATGTAGTAATAATATATGTCATATGATAATTTATTATAGAAAATACATTAATTGTGACATTTTATTATTTAATATTTAATATTTAATATTTAATAATTTATAAATGTAAAGGGTTGGAGAGGTTGTGATTTCATGATTTATATAAAAAGAATGATTTAAATTATTAGTTTTAAAATTTTATATAATATAATGTATTATTACTGCCTTTTCTTAGTATTTAATTATTGTTGTTTACGCATTCCTTGAATTGTATTTATAAATTCTATTTCCCATTTTTTGGCTACTGAGCATGCTCTAATTTGAATTTGATTTTGGCGCAATTTTCTGTGAAGGTTATAAAAGGAAGTGATGTAATAGATGTTTTTTTGTCTGAGGAAGTTTAAAATATTTAAACGAAAGCGCTCACACATCGAATTATTTTCTTGTTCTTAGGTGTTTCTATTTGGCGTTTTAAGTTTGTTCGAAGTACATTTTTAGCTGTACAAGTTTTGTTTGTCATTAAATTATATTTATCGTCTAGCTGGTGGCTTTTCGTCTATATTTGTTCATTTGTAACCTGATAACATTTCTTTGTGCCACCTACTGAGTCACTTTCCAGAAGTTGGTACAGTGCGTCCAAAACCATATTCTTTGCTATCGCAACTCCTTTCTTAGCTTCTTTGTTAGCCAACCAGTATTCCTTCCTAGCCTGGTCTGTCTTTCCCTTCTCCAACTTTTTCTTGCATTCATTCTTTCTTTTGATAACTTCCTGGACTTCTGCATTCCACCACCAGCTTTCCTTATGTACCTTATTTCCATACCTGGCTGAGCCACATATCTGTTCTGTAGTCCTCACACATGCTGTTTTGAGGTGCTGCCATTCTGCTTCTTCAATTCTACCCATTTACACCACTTCTTGGGGTGCTAACATCCTGAGTAACTGCTTAGACAGTTGAACTTTCTCTACAGTCAACTTCCAGGTCTTCAGCCTGGTTTCTGTTGACCTTAGAGCCTTCTCTGACCACTGCTTGCAGCTGATTGTAGCAACCAGTGGTTTATGCTGTGAGCTGACTGTTTCACTGGGAATGACTTTGCAATCACTGATTCTACCCCAGTGTCCTTTCCTTACTAGGAGTAAGTCTACCTGAGCTGCATGCTGGCCACTCTTGTAGGTGATCTTGTTGCTGTCTGTTTTTCTGAACCATGCATTAACTACTATCAAGCCATTTGCCAAACAAAAGTCTAGGATGGCTTCTCCTTTTTTTCTGTTGCCCCACACTTGTGGACCCAGACAGTCCTCATACCCTGTTCTGTCTGTCCTGATATGTGCATTCAAGTCACCCATTATAAACACCAATTCATGTTGTCCTGATTTATCTAGCAGATTCTTCAAAAGCTCTGTGAATGTGCTCTTTTCCTCACTATCACAACTCTGTCTTAGGGCATAGACTGATATTATGAATACTGCCCTATCATTACACTGTAGTCTGACTGCCATGAGTCTATCACTAATTCTGATGACATTCTTCACTGCCTTCTGAAGCCTGTCTCTCATCAAAATTCCAAAACCATTTCTAGTCTTTCCTTCTCCCTAGTATTATACTGTGTATCCCAAGCCAAGTGTCTTTGCTGCACTGTCCTTCCATCTTGTCTATTGTATACATAGGATGTCCAGCCTTCTCTGTACCATCATGTCATCTACTTCCAAGTGTCCTGTCAGTGAACCTACATTCAGTGTAGCAATTCTTAGTTCATGTTTGGCAGATTAATCGATTTTGCATTCAGCTTTTACTTAGAGCTATTCCAGGTAACCCAGGCTAGGCAACTGAACACCATCCAGCCAATAGCTTATTGACCAAGGGCTGACACACACACATATACCATTAGCATGGGTCATTGAAGTAGGTTGAAGTCAGCCAGATCTTCAACCCACTTATCACTGGTCACTACCTATATCCATTTTGGTGATATTTGTCAACATGACATAATCACTTAGTGCCATATTTTACACCATCAAGTGTCTAGACCTGCCATTGCATGCAGTCTATGATCCATGTTGTCCTATCTTGAGGATACTGTACACCACAGTAGATACACAAAGTGGTTGGTGTATCCAACTCTTTCCCCTACAGGGCACCATGCAGATTCTGTGCTGCTGCTCACAGCTCCATTCAATGGTGAGTTTGAGATGGAAACACTCAGCATGTTTTTCAGAGGTAAGAGGTACCCACAGAGACACAAAGAGAACATGCAAACTCCAAACAAGCATTGACTGGAGGTCAGGATTGAACATTGTACTTTGTGCATCGGAGGTGAATACCTTAACCATTATGCCACTTGTTTGTTTTTCAATTAGGATAATAGATCCTATTAAGTAAAAATCAGTTCTAACCCACTCCACACCCCTTTTCATTTATTATCATGTTCCACATTGCTTTTTTGCAATGCCTCTTTTCATTTCTCTTTGTTCAGCATCCCCCAAATTGTAATAACCACTAACATCAAAATAATTGCATATGATTACTGCAGGTTTCTGATAGAAAAGAAAATCAAATTCCAGATGAAATATCCAAGTCAACTAATTTTCAATGCTAAAGATGTTAAATACATGGTTGCTAACCCAAAAGAGGCAAAAAAGACATTCTTATCTGTTTTCAAGCAGATTCCACCTCCAGAAACGAAATAAAACAACAAAAAAGTTGCAGGTGTCCCTGGAGTGAAAAACAGACCAAATTGCGACCATTTTGGATGAGATTCAACCCTGAGAGCTTCCCCTTACTGCCTAGGCCCTTAAATCAATGAATGGAGCCACAAGGAGCAAGGAAAGGGATAAGAAAAATGGATAGGAACCAAAATTTAACTGACGTTTCCAATGCACGATTTATAGGAAGGACCACATCCTGGAACTCTGGTATGCATAATCATTCCCCCTTCGACCTCAAGGGCTCCACTACAAATTAAAAATGACCTGGAATGAAGACGACGCAAACTTAAGAAGTTAATCTTGCCATAGACACCCATAAAATGACCCAAACAAGCTGATAAGGTAAACCAGACTGAAAGATGATCAGAACCTGAAAAGCAAGAATCTGAAGAATAAGGTGTGATTTTACCAAACAACCAATAAGACTTTGAATCTCTTAATAAGACTTATCATGAACAATCCAGACTTTATTACTACATGAGAGACTGTCAGAACCAGCCTATATTAAGGATGTATGACAGAAATAATGATGTTTGACTTGAATAAAGATAAATAAAGTGTACATGCATTTTAGAAAAGGAAAATACAAGAACACACAAATATAAACTGACTAAATCTGACTGCAGAAAACATAAACATAATCTAAATATATAGGCTTTGGCAGAAAATATAGCTGGCTAAGCCTGAAAAAAATTTTTTCTCTCTTCCCCTAATTTTCCTACTTCAGATTATTGGTGTCAATAATTCCCAGGTTAGCTCATTCACTGGGGCAGGGGGCTCCTGGTGGTGTTTGCTGAAGTCTGTTCTAGCAGTCCCTTGGTCTGTGGTGTTCTAAGTGTTTGTCTGTTTTTTGATTCATTAGAAATTTTTGTGGCTAACTATACCAGAGAGTGGTTCACTTCAACCCTGTCTGCACTATGTTAGCTGAATTTGTGTCCCCTTTTGATTTTCAAAACACAAAGCAGTTGATTTTATGAGTGCTTTCGTATTTATTTCATTTAACAATCAGGGGTGAACTGAAGTGAGCCTTTTTTTTGTATTTTGAATCATAGTTTTTAGCTCTCTCATCGAATTTTTATAGCTAGTTAATGTCCACCTTGTCCACTGTAACATGTGTTCAGGGTGTTGGTTTTAAGTGGATTTGTTCTTTGGGATAATTTGATTCTCCTCTTCTGGTAATTTTTGATGTTCTGCATTTCTATGACCTTGAGTTTGTCTTTTTGTGGAAAGAGATGGGCTTTGGGGTCAGCATTCAGGAACACTGGTGTTGGGAGGTGTAAGAGAGAGGCATTTGATTTCTTCTTTGTTTGGTTTAGGGGGGTGGGTGGGATGTGGATTTCCAGTGAGATTAGTTTATGAGATCCATCTATTGGGGAAGATACTTCGGTCTTTGGTCTGTCTTTCTATGTTTGTGTGATAATGAGAACCTTGCAGATTTTCTCCTCAGATTGGTGTGACTAGCTGTTCCAATGCATTTCAATTCTTCTATGAACTTAATTTTGTCCCCAGATAAAAAGAAATGACATCTAGTACCCAGTCCCCGGTCGTGGGAAGTCTGGGTTGCAGTAATGTTTTATCTGAATATTGGCAGATTTGAGTATACTGTGTTGGAGCTGGTTGGTGGCTGAGTCTGAGTTCAGAGTAGTTTGCCTCAGGCATCTATGGTATGTGGAGTTCATTTATACCTCTGGTAGTTCTGGATGGGCCCTGGGATGAAGCTTTTTTTTGACCTGTAGCACCAACCTGGTGAGTCGCCTGTATACTTTGGTTTTTGCCCTGGACCCCTTCAGTGGGTGTGGGTTGCATTAGGGCTGATTATGACCTAATAGTCAAGGGGTGCCGGTGAGAGCTCAGCTTTTAGATCAAACGGTCGTTGGCTGGGGGTGGTCTCCATCAACAGACTGAAACCGGGTTCCAGTTTTATTGCTCTCCAGCATTTTGACTTGGGACATATGAGCAGCACCAGCATGTTTATTTTTTTTTGTGTAGGTTTAAGTTCTGAGGTTGTCTGCCAGGTGCGATTACCTAAAAAGCGGCTATGGGGTGGCTCCGGGTTTTCCAATATCCGCGTTCCTAGGGGTAGGTAGGTTGTTAACAAGCCTTCATGATCCAAAGTTGACAGCTAAAATGGCAGCATCCCTTGGCAATATCGACCCTAGCCATTTATTTTTGAGCACCAGCCAGACAGCCAATTGTGAATCTTTGCAAAGCATGTCATCCCAGGTGGATGGGCTCACTGGATCTGCATCCCAGACATGAATACATCATCAATTGTTAAGACAGTTGCCTTTCAGAGAGTCTATGTTGTGGCTCTTTCTTGTGGAAGGAAGGGAGAGAGCATCTCAGATCAGATGCCTGGCATGTTCAATCAGACTGTCATATGTGATACTTGATTTGGGCAAGTGGTGCTTGTGGATGCTGTAGGCATGGACTTAGACGATAGTGCTGCACTGTGACATTTCAGATGTTGCTTAGGGTGCCGTGGGGCGTCCTCCGTGTCTGGCTATTGAGAAGGGTATGAGTTTCACAGGTGGGTGGGTACATTATCAGTGTCCTGTCTGCTGTTCTTTTTGTTTTGAATGTGTGTGGTGTTATATCTTGCCTTTGTGGTTGACTTTCTGGGCAGTTGTTTTTTGGGCTGTGTTGTGGCCTTACGATTTGGCTTTGGAAGGTAGTGCTCTTTTGCTTGTCTGCTTTGGAGGTGTCAGTGTTTTAGGTAATTGTTTGTGGTGTTAATAAGTGTGTGGGTTTTAATTCTCTCCTGTCTTTGTTCAGTGGTGGCCGTGGAGTTGAGATGAGAAAGGAAACAGCTGGTGTGGGTGGTGCCTTCAGCTCCTGTCTGGTGACAGTTTTGTGTTATCCTGGGAGAGTTGGTTGTCTGTGTGAGGCTGCTGCTTCTCTCATCATCTTTGTGTGTGGTAGGAGCAGCAGAAGGAGGAGGTTGACCTTTGAGGCAGTTACTTGTGATATTATAATCCAGATTCAATGAGTGTGAAGGCCAAGTGGGGTTCATGGGCGCTGGTCTTTTTTTTTAGTGCTTAGTTGGATATTGAATTGCAGTGGTGTTAGCAAGTGCCAGGTAACTTGAAGGGTGTGTGGTTTAGTTTAAAGGTAGCAACACAACCCCCGACTTGCTGGTGCAAGAGTGAGTATGAACATCCTCACAGTAAGTGGAATAAAATTATAGATAGACACAGCATGACCTAGAAGCTGGTGAGACAATAAGTATTAGGTTCCATTAATCAGAAGGAAACAACAGACCTGGTTGAAAAGCTTCAATAGGGCTGAATTAAATTCTACAAATAGGATATAACAAACAACAAAGCAATTACCAAAACAAGATTCAGCGCATACAGTCTATTCTAGCAGGCTAACTAACAAAGCCAATTTACGTAGAATCAGTAAGGGCATTCAGTTGCCTTAACCAGAGTGTGCCAGTTACTCGGAAAGGGGCAGCAGAGAAGGCTAACCCAGCATAAGCCCAGACCACGAACTGTCTTTTACACTTGGGGGTCGAACTGCCAAGTGCCTCAGCAGAAAAACACAGCTTGGACACTGGGCTCTCCTTGCCACAGCCTCAAACAACACCACACAAATCACCTGACCAACTGAAGCAGCCGGCCTGCTTACCTTATTAAACTTGGGAACTTGAAGCCCAAGTAACACCTTAAGACTGTAGATGATGGCAATTTGTTAGTATTAGAGTGGTTTAGAAGCAGCAGTAACCTAAACAAACAAACAAAGCTAGGCCCAGATTGGTGCTCAAGTTCCTGATTCCACAGCAATCAGCAGGCCCAAGAAGCGAAGTGCCTGTCTTTGAATGCAAACACTTTCAGCAACAGAGAAGCATTCTCAGGGCAAGGGCCACTAACTCTCCCCCCACAGAATGCCCCAGCTAACCAGAAAAGGTTCTTGTCTCCTCCCACAGGGCAGTTTGTGCCCACCCAGGAATGACAAAAATAACTGGCCAGAAAGAAAGCCCCGGGGCAAGCAGCCAATTAATACACTTTTGAAATACAGAATTTTAGCTCCAGTCAACACCCCTCAGAACCCTAGAGACCCAAAACAACTGGTCTGGGTGCTATTTTGTGCTGGCCAACAAAAGTGGAAGTGACAAAACAACTCAGTATAAAATACAATTGAGTATTTTTAAGATGATGAGTTACACCAAAAGAGTAAGTACAATGAAGTATTTTTACATGAGCCAAAAATAACAGAAGAGTTTTTTGTTTCATTTGTTTTTAAAAGCAGATGAAAAATTTTTGTTTGTTTTTTTTTTTTTTAACTGAAACAAGAAACTTTTCAAAATAGTTTAAAAAAAAAACTCAAAAACACAAAGTTATGAAAAGAAATAAGCAAGCCTACAAAAACTCTAACAAACTTCTTTGGCTAGAAAAAATTGAGGCAATAGTTTATACTGTTTTTTTAGGCAGCTGTTAGCGCTAACAGTTTTTGTCTGTTTTCAGAGATTGTCTTTTCTCATGATCTGAGTTAAGAGTGAATGAATATGATGGTAATACTCAGGAGAGTGGACAATAAGGGGGCAGCCCAGAGGAAGCAGAACTAAAACAGGGGAGCTTGCAAAGGGAGAGGTGGGTGGAACAAACTGAAAAGCATAAGGGGTGCCACAGTTAACAAAAGGAGGAATAAAACACAAATTAAAAATACAGTAAATTTTTTTTTAAAATAAAAAGATAAGATAACTTACATCTTCTTATATTTACCAATTGAATATAAACAAAGTTCTTAAATGGCCAAATAAGGGTTTTTTAGCTTAAACAAGTTCCACATTGCAAAGCAGAAAATAAGGAGAGGGAAATCAAAAATAAGCTAGGATAAAATCACTTGTTTTACTGCAAAATAGCAAAATTCAGCAACACGTAAAATTCTAAGATTCAGCAGCACAAGCAACACAAAAGCGTCTGTTAAATATTCCCTTTTCTAGATTTTTTAAATCAAATTAAATATATTTTTTTTTTTTTAAAAAATACAAATTAAATTAAATTAAATTTTTTAGAATCCTCTTACAACCAAATAGTTAAGCGCTTAGCTCTCTTAGCCCGACACAAGTTATTTCACAATGCACCATTTAAACAATGCACCATGGAAATAAGCAAGGACAAAAATCACCACCTGCCCTTAGAAGCAAAGCATATATTGCCAAACAAATAACAAAATTCTGTTGTAGTTACCAGCAAGCAAAAGGACTTCTTCACAGAATAAATGCTCACTTTCACACTTCTTGATCAAATTAGTTTTTTTTTTTTTTAAAAAAAATTAAGTGCTGTTAATAAATAAAAAATTCTGTAAATTCTCCTTTAGATCCAAGTCAGAAGAATGCCAAAGCTTATATATCCAACAGGGGTTTTTACCAAGAAAATACACTTTAATGCACAAATACATAAGACCACTTAGACAACAAACTGCGGAATATTGGCAATGTTACTTTGTAATTACTATTAAACAAACATATTGGCTTTCAGCAACACTGAAGAGCAGAATAATAGAACTTGCAACTGCTTATTTCTTCAACACATAACTCTTTGCATCAAATAAAAATTATTTTTTGTATTTTTTAAGTTAAATTAGCGTATTTAAAATTATGTCCAGTTGACAGTTGAATATATTCAATGCTACAAAACCAGCAGCCCAAAGCTGAGGTTTTAAACAAAAAACCAACACAATGCAATAGGTAAGGATAGACAGAAATCAAAGATGTAGCTACCCACCCACCTGTACTTAATAGCAACAAAAAAAAGCAACATGTAGCAAGCACAAGTTCCAGTTACTACGACTGAATAGGTGCCACTTTCTTAAAATCAGTTAATGTTTCTTAAGTTTAAAAATTAAAGAAATTAAATATTTATTTTTTTTTAAAAAGTGCAGATAAAGTTTACTTCTTCTCTTATACACTAATGATGAATATAAAGTAACACAGCCAGCCAAAGCTGAATAACATTTTTTTTTTGAATCTGCTATAGATTGGTACAGAAGTCTGTATAGGCACCGAAGTAAGGGAGAAAAACTGTTTAAAGGAGAGGGGAAGGTAAGAGAAGACTAAGGAAAAGGAAAATGTAAACAAGACAAGTCTGCCTTAAAATCTGTGCCA
Organism: Protopterus annectens; assembly: GCF_019279795.1. Taxonomy (NCBI): domain Eukaryota; kingdom Metazoa; phylum Chordata; order Ceratodontiformes; family Protopteridae; genus Protopterus; species Protopterus annectens. Next base: position 1,954,711,710 of record NC_056728.1, read on the forward strand.
CATTGTTATATATTTTGTTATAGCTAACTGAGAGTTTGAATACTAACATGTTTAAAATGCATTATTAGAAGGAATAAGCTGCAGGCTAAAAATCTATAAGTTCTGTGCTGTAGCCATAATACTGTAATTGTATAAAAGTTTTAAGGAAGAGACTAGGGATATTTCACAGCAGTGTTTTTTTAGGGAACTAGTTTGTTAAGCTTTGTCCATATTGCATATAATAATGTAAGGGACACTAACAAGCTTTCAACCTACACACAAAGAGAAAACACAGCCAAAGACCAGAGGGAAACTAAAAGTATATGTTAATCTTTCACTTTATTCCCCCTTTTATTCCTGGTCCAGGGGTACAGTGGGTAGGCACAGGGTAGGGATGGAATTGTTAGATGCTTACATATCAACATCACACACAAAGACCATAAAATCAAACTAACATACAAGTCATGTAGAACAAACATATTTAACAAATAAATGTGGGAAATAGAGATGTGGAATGTTAAAGGACTCCAAAATAAAGAAAAAAGAAAACTATTTTTGCATCTTACCCTGACAACTAAAGCCAATCATATATTAATACAAGAAACACACTTAACTACAGAACAATGGACAGAAATTGGGGGATAAAAATGGATAAGACAAATTATAGCAACAGGGGATAAAACAAACAGTGCTAGGGTTTCCATAATAATTAAAAATCAATTCCAAGACAAGATGCTTGAGACTAAGGTGGACAAAGAGGGAAGATGGTGTTACATAACATTTACCAAACAAAGATTACCAAAACCTATAATGGTGCTTAATCTATATGCACCCTGTAGCAACCAACATCACTTTTTTATGTCACTTCACCCAATTCTAAACCAACTTAAAGATCACTGGAACACATATCAAAACCCAGAAAAAATACAAATCTAACCCAATTAAAACACATAATAAAGAAGCCACAATAGCTCTAAATGAACTTAAACAAGATGTTAAACTATATGACCCTTTTAAATATGGGAATAACGAGAATAAGTCCGGGAAATTCACATTCTACTCACAGTGCCACAAAATGTGGTCAAGAATAATCTTCTTTTTAATCTCAGACATACTCATTAACATGGATCCAACAACAGTTATACACACTAAATTTTTCTCAGATCATTTCAGTCACATTGTTTATCAACTGGGACAAAAAATTGTACTTAGCTAATAGAGGTAATAACTGATCATTGAATCCTAACCTGCTCATCAAAACAGAATCATCTCTCAACACAAAACCACCTCAAATATATCAGAAATAAATTACAAGGACAAAAACTACACAAGAAATGAAGAAATTATCAAAGTACTTGAACAAATATATTCTCAAATCTATGGAGAACAAGCATTACAAACCTCTAAGGAAGCTAGAGAGCATTTTCTTTAAAAAGTAAAATTCCCTAAACTAGATTTATATCAACAAAAGAAACTAATGGAACCTATTTCCATCAATGAGATGAGCACAACAATGCAACAATTAAACATTTAAAGTCACATAAGGCCCCAGGACCGGATGGACTTACATCAGAATTGTATAAAACTTTCACCACCCCGATTGCTGAACTATTATACTATGTGCTGAACTATATAATAAATAACAATATAAATGATATTCATTTCGATGCCTCCAAAACTATTTTCATACTAAAAGAACATGCAGACCCAAAAACCCAGATAGTTATAGATCCATCTCCCTACTAAATATAGATACAAAGATCCTGACCTCAATACTCACAAATAGATTAAAAAACCTGATAGAGAAAATAATTTCTCCAGAGCAATCTGGGTTCACACCACAAAGACAGACCAGCGACAGCACTCTAACATCGGATGCATTAATATCTTTTGCAAATCAGAGGAATATTAATATATATGCATTCAAACATTACCTTATTTTGACACACCTATCAATTTCATTCAGATCATCCACATTCTCTATAGCAATCCATATACATCCCTATATATAAATAAAACATGGTCAAATAGAATTATGATAAAAAACAGAACAAGACAAGGATGTTCATTATTGCCCTTTCTATTCAACCTATACCTAAAACCCTTGTTTCTTTATATTAAACAAAACACATACCATAACAACCCTCAACACACAACTTCAAAGTATATCTCACCACCTTCGCAGATGATCTGAACATATACTTTACTACACCAAACTCATACATAAGCAAGATAATAACTGCAATTGAACAATTTTCAATCATGTCCAACTCCAAATTAAACCTCAATAAAACTAATATCTTTCCCTTAAGGCCACCCAAACTTATCTCATTAATACATCTAATAGATACAATAAAAATTAAAGAAGAAACTAAATATCTGGGAATTACTTTCTTTCAGAGCAACAAGGAATTCTACCAGCATAACATAACTCTTAAATGGCAAAGCATAATACAAGACTGTAAAAGGTGGAATAACCTTAAGCTACCATTTTTGGCCAAAGTACCAATAATAAAAATAAACATTTTACCTAGACTAACATATAAATTCATGACATCACAGATAACAATACATAATACATTTTTCAAACAAATTCATACCTTCCTAGCAAAATTCATATGGGAACCCCAAAATAATCTTGTATCACAAACTAACACTTCCCAAAAGAAAAGGGGGTCTGAATCTTCAAATTTTAAAATGTATCACTTTATTATCAACACTAACAGAATATTGAGAATAGCAGAACATAACCTGACAATGAAAACTTGGTCACCTCCTTGGGTGACAATATTCGATAGGTACATTAAAGCGCTAGGCATCAATCCCAAAGTGCTTCCCTTTTTAAACAAAAAAGATTTACAAACGTATAACATTATAGATCTCTTAAAACATTCTATAAATATAAGACAAAAACTATTTCATTCCTGAAACCTTGGGCAAGCTAAGTCAACAGTACAACCCCTCCATAAATATCCAAATCTAAAAATAAATAACAAGATGCTAGACATTGATTCGTTTCCTCGATTAAAGGACAAAATAAGATATTACCCATACCTTAACTGTACAATCCAAGAAATGAGAAGTAACCTAAATCTACCCAAATCATATATAATATTAATTCTAAGACAAATCAAAGAGTTGTGTTCCAGCTACCTCCAAAACTTTACTTAATAGTGACATGGAAACTGTGCTCTGCTTTGGAAGACTATTCTTACAACAAGGAAAATGATATCTAACTCATATAAAATGATAGGTGAAATAAAATTTCAGAAGGACCTCCTTTTCTCTAACTATTGGAGAAAATTAAAACCATCCATAGACGACCAGCAAATAAGTTGTGCAACCAACTTACCAAAGGTATACCCCTTAAAAACTGTCATACATGCAGCTCATGAGAAATAATAATGCATATTTCACACCTGCAATACTCCACAAATTCAATACATCCAAATCACCATAATGCCCACACTGTAAGGACCAGGTAGCAGACCTAATGCATATATTTTGGAGTTGCAAATGTATGTACAAACTCTGGTATTCCGTCAAGATACAACTGCAAAAAATGGGATATCAAACATCAACACTAACATAGGAATTTATCCTTCTACTTATTTGCCCATCTAACATATCAGGAAAACAAGCAAATATAATAATTTTCTTACTAATGAAGCTATACATAGCTCTCAAATGGTTAGACATTACAAATATAGCTTGGGAGGGATTAAAAAAATAGCTATAAAATATCTTTTAGCCCATAAAATAGTAATGGATAAAAGAAACAAAAATATGAAACCCCCAACAATTTGGGAGCAAACCTTTAACATCACATTAGCATAAAACATCATATATGCTACATAGTAACAAGGTGCAAAGGAACCTAGAAATATACACATGCTCACACAGTCAAACTATGGACTTGAAATCCTTATTGTATGTGCTGTTTTTATAACAATGGAATTGAATGAGAAAGCATCTTTGTATATAGTGTAAATAGATATGTTTTATGACCTACACATTACTATATTGAATACAATGTATAACATTCACCGATGGTCATGCTGTAAGAATGGAGATGATTGTGATTTATATAAATGAAAACATGAAAATAAAAATTATTAAAAAAAAAATAAAATAAAAAAAGAAAAATAAATAATTAATGAAATCAGTATAAACAAAATGTACACCCGCTAAATGCTGCAGATGTTTTGTACCAATATTTAAAGGTCCTCACTGCTAATTTACATCATCAGGCACCATAAAGATGCAAATTAAGTTACCAGCTCCTGTTTAAATTTCACGTCCCTGACTGAAAACTGGTATGCATACAAATTTAGGGCATTTTTGGTCATACTGACTGCATGTCTAAGCATTTAAATTCCAGTCATGAGCAGAATACAACCTGTTGGTTTTGTTGTTTATGTTTTATTCTCCCTTCAAACTCATTGTAAGTGTTTTAAGTATTAATAAAGTCCTTTACGCAGAAAAAAATCATTTTATATGTTGATGACATGGTTATTTTATTTATTTATTTATTTATTTATTTATTTACAGGTGCACCCCTACTCCTATTAAAAAAAATACTTCAAGAAAGAGCTCTCTAACTATTGAGCCATGGCTCATCACTCAGAACCTACCCAACGTTCCCAATTAAAAAAATAAATGTTCTTTGGATCCAAGTCTTGATTAAAAAGAATCTCTATTGATCTGTTAGGCATTAATCCTTAAGGGCATACAATAGCTATCTACCCTGCCAAATGCATAGGACTTCTTGGATTTATGTTGATTCATTGATTGATAGAGTCAATATCTGCAGAAATAAAATGCTACAAAACACTTCCAGCATAATGCTAACTTTGTTTTGCAGGGGACAAGAACCCTGAAACCACATTCATGAGGAGGAAGACCTTCAAAGCCCCCAAACTTACATATACCAACTCCATGGTCACACAAGACTGGTGAAATGTGCAGTCACAATATTTGCTGATTTTCAGTGCTTTGTCTTCACTGGATCAATTAGCTCCCAGCGTTACTAGATTACATTCTTTCTTCAAATCTGACATTGAACAAATTAACTAAAAATTAAACAAATTTGTATTTTGGCAATTCCCCTCCACCTCTTGCTATGTGTCAGAACAACTACTACAAAAGCAAGTCAAAGGAATTCTTCTTGCATAACATGAATACAGCCTTACCATTACTGCATTCACCTACAAGAAAATGTATCCATCTGTTAAACCATTATCAACATCTGAAAGTTCTCTGATCTCACATGATGAACTGTTCAGTACTTGTAAGAGTCAAAATCTTCATTTTTAAAAAAAAATCATGATTTTACTTATTTGATATTTCATCTTTAAACTATGGGAAGTAAACCTCTCTCTCTCATTGGTCAGTAGATTAACCTCTATTATAAGAGTTGTAAAACCCAAAGTGAGCAAATTCACTCTTTATAGAAAAGCACTACACAATTGTTGAAGAAGTTTGAGGATGTAAGCTAGGGATCCATTGATATATGGTTTGATTCCCTTGGCCCTCATTTGCCTACTGCATGACCCTGAGCACATCACTTAAGCACAGATGTCTCCTGGATCACACAGTGGTAAAGTGACTGCATGCCACATGGGCCTATCTGGTTAACAAATGCATACATTTACTTTAATATTGCCTAAATCACATATTTTCATTATTTTCCCCTAAAACCATTAAACCTTGCATAATTTTCATCTGCACAAAGAAGCCAAACCAAAATTCAGCTGACACACAAAATAAAATGCCACAGAAAAAAATACCACTTAGTCATTTTTGTAATGAACATTCTAAGGGGATCATATCTAGCCATTTACTGAGAAATTTGACATTATCTACTACATTAGTTAACCTACATATACTGAAGTGAAAAAAATGCTACTAAATTTTAAAATGTATTGTTCCCTGGCTGGAATTCATAGACACCCTGAGTACTACACAAATCTGTGCAAGCTGCACTCTTTAGTATGTGTGTTACAATGCATAAATAAACCTCACACTGCCCAGTAGAGCAACTTGAGCTACATAGTGCCAAGGTTCTTCAATGTAGTAGTCTGAGAGAATGGTCTATTTATATTATGCAATTACATAATGATAGCGTGTGTGCTTGCGTGTGCAAGCACATGTAAGTGTGTCAGTGTGAGTGTATGCTAATTTGTGATGTAAATGTATATGAGTGTCCATGCGGTATAACTGGGGACCTGCATGTTGGTGTATGCGTGTGTGTGTGTGTGTGTGTGTGTGTGTGTGTGTGTGTGTGTGTGTGTGTGTGTGTGTGTGTGTGTGTGTGTGTGTGTGTGTGTGTGTGTGTGTGTGTGTGTGTGTGTGTGTGTGTGTGTATGCATGCATGTACTCATTTATCATGTAATTGTATGTAGGTGTCTATGGGGGTATAAATCGGAGCCTGCATGTTGGAGCATGTGTGTGTGTGTGTGTGTGTGTGTGTGTGTGTGTGTGTGTGTGTGTGTGTGTGTGTGTGTGTGTGTGTGTGTGTGTGTGTGTGTGTGGATGGGGTTGCATGTGTGTGTGAGTGTATGTGTGTGCGGGTTTCTGTGTGAGACTTTACATGTCTTTGCTACATAGCTGAGCAAACTGCTAGGATGCTCACTTGTGCAAATTACAACTTAAAGCAATTCTGTGCCATGCTATGTATGCATAACAATGAACAGAATAAATCACACTATCTGAGCAGCATTAGTTGCATTGTTGACCTGTTTCTTGTTTTGACATGTCTCTGTGAAAATATTAAACAAATTGAAATTCTTCCCTCCATATGGTCAGATCATACAGTGATTCATTTCAAAATGGTTGATTGAAAAGGATTATCCCACCACTAACCTGGAGAATGGATCCCCTAATACTGAAAAAAAGTTCTATCTATACAGATACAGAGGCATGGAACAAAATCATATTGAGAGATCCTGGCAAATGGGGATTAATCAATGTAGTGAAATTGAGTTTCCTTAAGATAAAGATAAGAGACTTGGTGTGGACATTGTTCAATCTAAAGAAATGCAATAGATTGACAAGAATAAGTAAAGCAGGAAGGAGGCTAGAACAACTGGAAAATGAATGCAGAACTCAAAGGTTTAAAAGTAAAGAGATGATAGTAAGGATCAAAATCAAAATTTACAGATTCTTGATGAGAATGAGAAATGGAGACAGGTATATCTGTCTCTATTGAACAAGAGAAATCACATCACCGAAGATTCCAGCATATAAGCTCTGTGGAAAAAATCAAAGGAGATAGCAGTAGTAGCAATCAAGGATAGAAAATGTATAACAGTAACAGATCCTTTCAGATAAATAATGCATTTGCAAAAGAATATAGAGGTAAGTTTAATACAGGTACAATGAGAGATGGTATAGATCCTGGAGATAGTGAATCTATTAAGTTTAAAAAATGTTTAAGAGGATGCAGAGAAACTGACACAAGAAACAACGAAGGTGAGATAATTGCAGCAATTGATAGAATGATCCAGGGTTAAGTGCTGGGGGTTTATGGGTTAAGAGCACAGTTCTTTAAGAAGTATAAGCAGGAGTTGGCTGCTATCTTATGATTCCAGTGCAGCAAGATACTAATGTTTCCTAAACTGAAAAAAGATACAACTCTACTGAGAAATGATAGACTTATATCTTTGTGGCACCTAGATTTCAAAACATATGCAAACCTGTTAGTGAACAGAAAACTTACTTTACTCTCAGGCTTGTTAGCTCAACACCAGCAGGACATATTTATTAAATAAAGACCTGGCAGTAACTAACTAGGGTAAGGTTTGATGTACAAAAACGATGCTTATTTTAAAAATCTAAATGCTGGGAAGTGCTGATTGCTTTAAAATAAAATTCAAATCAGTTAAATGTACATTTATTTTGTGTTTACTGCAAATTATTGTAAATTATGAATTTTCCAAAAAAGATTTATTTTGCATTGTCAACTCTTGTCCAATGGCCCTAAAGCATTAGTCTTTACAAATAGATATCTGTTGGATATGATAGCAATGACCAAAGGTATGAGGCAGGGATGACCCTCTTCCCCTCTCTTGTTTGTTAAAACCATGGATATAAAAACTGAAAAACGGTAAAAGCAAAGAACTCACTGAAGAAAAAACATACATATGTCCTTAGTCAAGCACAGCTAGGATTGCAATGGAGGCCTTCCAGGAATATTTAAAGGAAAACTAATACTGAAATGTACCCTTTTTAGTGACATATTAGCCAGTCTCATTTACAGAGATCAATGCTAAAATGGTATATATGGTTTGAGAGATAATGGCTTGTAATACAAAAAGGAAAAATTCTTCACTAAAGTAAAAATAAATAAAAAATATATATGCTTCTTAAAATTCCTTTTCTGGCATGACATATCCCACACTTTCCTAAAACAGGGTATCTAAATAAGTTTCAAAGATGCAGCTCAGATTTGCTGTAGAATGGATGGAACACATCCAAGGATATGCAGAAGAACGCTATTTCTGTCTCAGAAATATAGGGACGTTGGCCTCCCTGATTTTAAAAAGTGTCATAAATCAGTAGCAAAATGTCAATGCCATAGAGAAAAATTATACCACAGACCATGGGACACTAAAGGGTGGGGCCCAGGAGGATACAAGAAATGGGTTGAAAACAAGTTTTGAAATGGAATGTATCTGACATGTGAAACATTTATTGGAGGTGAATACAGGCAACCACATTTGCCAAGATTGTCAGGCACCCAATTTTTTGGCTAGGATGGGCTACGGAATTAAATTTTTTTTTTTAATGGATATTTGGAATTTAGAGGGAAGTTCATTATAAGAATTTAACTCACTTTCGTCTTACATTCAAAGCAAAATAATTAGTTGTTTAAATATCTAAAAATTAAAGATGTATTGCTGGCAATATGGAAATAGAAGATAAAATCCAAATAGATCAGTTGCACTACTGTATGCTGAAAATGACAGTTATGGTATATATATCTATATATATATATATATATATATATATATATATATATATATGTGTGTGTGTGTGTGTGTGTGTGTGTGTGTTAAAAGTCAGTCTGTTTTACAAGAAAGGAAAAATATACAGGAGAGATATGTAGACATGATTAAAGGCAACTGGACTAAAATCTTGCATACTACCAAGAAAAGCACGGGAGAAATGATGACCATCTCTCTACATCTTTTAAACTACTGTTGCTTAGTCCAACATAGATTTCATTCTTATGGCAGTTCATAAGTGGATCACTGTCCACTGCTAACATCAATGGTCCTTTAATAACAATAGTGTGGTTTCTTTCCTTAATTGAATAAGTCTTTTGAAGTACCCTAAACAAAATCTATGTTCTTCATAAAGATTGTATGCACGCTTTGCTAAAGCACTAGTAACAATATTTTCTTGTAACAAAACCTGCTGATACAACTGAAAAACCTACCAAAACTGAGCTAAGGGTTGCTACAGTGAATATAGTCTCACTGACAGGCACAGATTATGAGTAAATGATGCTAAATAGGAGACTGGACATTTGGTGTATCAAGGAAAATGGTGGAAGGGCAGTGCAGAAAAGTCATTTGGTTTGGGACCCAGAGTAAACTACTCAGGGGGAGAGCAGTCTAGAACTTGTTTTGGAGTTGTGATGAGGGAGAATCCTCTGATAATACTGAGGAAAGTCATCAGAACTAGTGACATATTCATCACATTGAGGCTCCATTGTACAGATTTGTCACTATTTGTACTCTCCACCTATAATCATCAGCAAGGTTTGTGGTGGTGAGGAAAGAATGCTTTCAGGCAGAGTTGTGAGACACACTATCTAAAGAAGGATAACATGAGTTGTTGATAATGGGAGAAATGAATGCTCATATGGGGATAGACAGAACATGTTTTGATTAATGACTGCCTCTATCCACATGGATGGTACAACATGAATGCAGAAGCAGAGGCTTTACTAGATGTTTATGCATTAAATAGCTTGATGGTGCCCGACGCATGATTTACAGAGACAGATAGTCATAACACCACATAAAAAAGTGGTGAACATGCAGCTCAGGTATGTTTCCTCTTAATAAAGAAAGGGTATTGGGGTAGGATCAGAAACAGCAAAGTCATCCCCCAGTAAAACAACTAGTCCACAGCATAAAACACTGGCGACCAAAACTAGCTGCAAGCAGTGTTCACAGAACATTTTACAGTCACGGGAGACTAGGTTAAAGACACAGGTGTTGACTTGAGTCAAAGCACAGAATGTCTATATCACCTGAAATAGAAGAGTAAAAACAATGAGGAGTTGAAGAAGGGTGGCAGCTTCTCAAAACAGCATGTGTGAAAACAGCAGAACAGGGATATGACTGAGTCCAGTAAAGAAATAAGGTACATGGGCAAGATGGTGGGGGAATGGAGACGTCTGAGAAGTTATCAAAAGCAAGGTGGAACACAAGATAACGTAGGTGATAAAACGATAATAGTTATATAATACTATAATAATAATAATATAATAATTGTTGACTAACAAAAAGGGTAAGACAGCAGCACAGGTAGCATAGAAAAGGTATTAGAGAAACTCTGCCAGTTTATGGAAAGTAAATCAGTAGAAGGCATGAAGAAACTATATCAGGTTGTAAGGTAATGACAGAAAGGTAAAGAAGGTAGTCATTAGATACCATTCATAAAGGATGCCAGCAACAGGCTGCTCACCTGTCCACAAGACATCAAATGCAGACAGAAGTACTTCCCCTATCTTCCAAATGATGAAACTCAGAAACGCTTTACTGCCCCATGCCCAAGCCAAAATGAAAGGGAAAGAAGAACCAAACCTAGAAAAAGCAAGGACAGCACTAAGAAAAATTAAATCAGAGAATGCGGCAGGCTCAGATGAAGTCAAGTTGGATATGATCAAGATGTTGGATGAGCTAGAGAAGTAGATCCTGAGAATATTCACAGTGATATGGAGAAAAAAGAGAGAGAAACATTTCCCAGATGAATAGATAACAGGTATTCTAGTACAAACGTACAAGAGCAAAGGGGATATTTAATACTAATGGCAGTACAGAAGTAACAAATCCATGTCACACTGCATGAAAGTACACGAGAGGATGACTGATAAATGAACATACAGAGTAGTAGCAAGTTATATGGAAGCTACACAGTATAGGTTCAATTGAGAATGCAGCACAACTAAGCTAATGTTTCCAGTGAGACAGTTAGTGGAGAAGAAGCTGGAGATCAGGAAAGAATTTGGCTATGAATTGCTGAACTTGTGAAAAGTATATGACAAAGTCACAAGAAAGCTGATTTGGGTAGTCTTGTTTGTTTGTTTGTGTCTTTCGGCTTTTCCCGGTTAGGGGTCTCCACAGCAGAATTCCGGTCCGCTAATGATTGGTAGTTGATTTTTACATGCAGAGTTACCAGCCCTGATGCACAACCTTCAACGAAGGTACGCCCATTCACGCATGTCTCCACAAAGAAGATGCTCTAGCTGAGAATCGAACCGGACAGCGTCTTACTTTGAGGCGACAACGCTACAGTATGAAGTCTCAGAAACCTGGGCAAAATTACAGCAGGTTATGTATATGGAACCAGAGAGGTATGTATGTATTGTATTTGGACTCATAGAGGTGTATTGAGCACAAGTGGGTGCTTATTAAGGCTGATAAGCACTGATCCCACTACTTTTCATACCCGTGATGAACTGCATCAACAAAGAGGTTGTGTGCAACAGATCAACAAAGCTGCTGCAAGCAGCTGATGAGGTACTACAAATCAGACTCTGAACAGGAAATATATCACATGATAAGAAGCTTGAATTCAAAACCTGAAGGAACATGGGATGAAACTGAATACAGACAAAGACAGTTGTCATGACATCAAATGGGGGAAATCTGAAGGAGCAGAAAATTGAGGTAGAACAGATTAATAGTAGCATGGCTAGGGTGGGTGAGAGGTGCAACTGTCCCGAGTGCAAAGTACTGTGGGCGGTACAATAAGGCCAATCAATATCTCTAATGCAATTTGAGCTCTACTGAGTATGTAAAATGTCTGTGTCACAACTGCCTAAATTTGCAAAACTAAGGGCATTTTATATGACATTATAAACATGAGAAACACTCGATGTTCCACTGAAATGCTGTCCAGTAATTTGGAGATTTACAGGTGGTAGCTGTAGGTGCACAGCATGCAAGAAAATCAGTCCATTCATAAAATATCCTTATCATTCAAATTGTACCGAAAAGACTAAATGTAAACCTGGAGTAAAAATGTCTTCTTAGAGCTGACAGAGTGAAATTGAATAAGGTGTAAAGACAGCAAGATCAGAGAGAAAGAGTGAAAGAGACAAGAGATAGGAAGAACTTGAAGAAGGATAAACCAGCATACTAGAGAGATGGTAGCTGTTTGTTAAAGGCATATAAGACAGAAAAGCTGACCTCTAGATGCAGAGGTCAGTATAACAATGCTTCAACAACATAACATTGTTGCTACTGCCTTTTTTATTTGTGATTTATATCCATACTTGACTTATAACCATTGTGAAATTTTTGTATGTTCTGTTTTGTGACCATGTAGTAGATAGCGGAGCTTTTCTCCTCGGGCCTCCACTGAAAATGGACTTGTATCCAGTTGGACTAGCCCAGTTAACAAATGTAAAATAAAATAAATAAAAATAAAATAAAGAGTGGGATAACTTTAGTAGTTTTATTTGAGTGTGAGTGGGTCTGTAATCAATTCTAAACTGACTACGGGAGTTAGATGAGGTTTTGAACCTTTGTGTTTATGGTTAAAGTAATACATGCGGTCTGCAACATCATGCAAGGATTGATTGAATTGTGATGCGGTTAAACTCTGTTTGCTGATTGAAAAAAATCCTTGGAAAAATCAGAAAGCATAGATGAAAAGCAGATGTCAATTAGAATGACCATATTTCAGACATAAGCAATTACTTTTATGGGTAGGTAAATAATTGTCAAGTCACTGCTTTTAAAAAATGCTAGGAGACTTTATGATAAAGAAGCAAGTACTCATGACTTTGACTGTGGACCCAATAATCTGATTAGCAGATAAGGAGTGCTGCACTGCTGAGAAATTGTGGAAAGGTGTAACCTCTGTCTAACCATCATGCCATAAATATATAAGAAGCACAATAATACACATGGGCATAAGAAAGCCATGGAGGGTAGACTAAACCTTCAGAACAGGTTATAGATGTAAAAGAGGAAAATGATGGAGTAAGTGTATGTCTGAGTCTTGGAATAAAATACTTCCAGTTCAGCCAAATGGGAAATATATTGCCCAAATGTCCATAGTGGCAGATCGAGGAAGAAAAAACACATGTGGGAGTAATAAAAATGGTAACAGTAATATTAGGTGGTGTTGAAACTTAAGCTCATCCAAATTATTATAAGGTCCTAGAGTCTATCCTAGCAGAAATGACAGAAACATTTTCTAAGAATGATACTGTATCATATATAATTATCTTATGCCTGCAGTGAGTGGAAAGAAAAACTACCTCCTTCTGAATTCCATTCCAGTTAGGGCCATGGGATGAGCAACTTTACAGGTAGCATCGTACTGGGTTCACTTTGACTGTGATGGTAGGCAGAGGGACAAGGAAGTGGCAATGTTTGATTACATTTCAGCACACTTTTTAATTGATAATGACTTTAATAACAGCATCCTGTGTATCCTGTGCATATGCAGTTATACACAACACACATGGAGGCAATCATGTGAAAAGTAGCAAAGGTGAGATGCAGCTAGAGTAGACACCTCTAATAGATGCTGGTAATGTGGCCACTTTTGAAAGACAGCCAGATAGTAATGAGAAGCTGAAATAGCTACAGCTACTGATTTTCAACTCGAATGGGTTCCTTTGAGGAAGATACAGTTGATAGCAATGAGTTTAAATCTGAAATATGGTTGTTAAAACACATTAAAGCCCTCTTAGAAGAATAACTAGAATTAAAAAGAATAAGTCTTGCTAATGTTCCAGACCTCAGTTTGCAGAAGTTTCTAAAGAGGATGCTGACCTTCAAGGATAGAAGTACTCAGCATGTTGGGCTAGAAATGACTATAGAGAGACAGATGTCTCCTCAGTATGTATTAGAGCATTAAAACGGAACACCAAGATATGAGATTTACCAGAATGCTGGCATGGCATAAGTTAAAGCCAAAGCTGATTTGGTGACAGAGTCATTGTAAATGAAACATTTCAGAGAGTACCCATTGAAATCTTGGAAACTTTTAGTACATAAAGCACAACAGATAAGGGGTATATTTCACTGGTGGTGGCTTTTACTATTAGTTACCCTGAGGTAGTGTCAATTTCATATGTACAGCCAGAAAAAGTAGTAGATGCTTTGTTGCATGTTTTCTGGAGGAAGTATTTTCTTTGGAGATAGTAACGGATGAAGGGGCTAACCTAATATCAGACCTGATGACCTGCTTGTGGAAGAGAGTTGCATAATGGTTAAGGTCCTATCCTCACAGATACAAGGCACAGGTTTGATTCTGTGGTTATTGGTTAGGCTTATAACAGTCTGCAGAATGATGGTCTAGTATTTACCTAAGAACCTGGAAAAGTAGTTTGAAAGCTTCCCTGTCATCTAGAAGCAAATAATATGACAGAGAGATTCCTTCAAAGCCATACTTTAAGTACTTGCAGATCAGTTTACAGAGAGTTAGATAAATGCCTATTTCATCTCAGCTTTGAGTTTAGGAAGTACTCCAAACATCCAGAGATGTTTCAGTTTCTGAGTTACTCCAAGCTCGCAGGTCAATTGAGATTGATTCAGTTTGTAAAGGAGTTGAAGGTTAAGTTTTGTTGCCACAAAGAGTTTGCTGTAAAGTACGCCTTAAATGTCACAACTATGCTTATTAAGCTTACAGAAATGAGAAAAGAGCACCTCACACAGTCACAGCAGAAAAATGTCTAGCATGAACAGACAATGCAGACCTGAAAATATACTGTGGATCAAAATATAATGTACTTATCCGTGCTTGACAGAGTGAGTTCTATACAGCAAAATATGGTCCTTTTACTGTAGTGTAAAAAGGAAAGGAACTGACTGTGTAGGTTCCAGGCAGGAGGCAAAAAATACAGATCTTGTTGTGTCAATATGATATAACCTTGCCGTGATAAAGAGTCTTGTGTATTCAACATTTACAGTGGATCATCAAAAGTTACAGAGGAAGATCTGGTGGTAGATCTTCTCAATAATGCTGAACTTAATGTCTCAATGAATGAGCAGCAATGTCTTACTCAGGTTTAAGTAAAACAGGTAGTGGTACATGGGTTTGTGTACATGCGCACTACTAAGCTGGTGGTCAAAGGACTTAGCGCTCAAACGGGTTTCTTAAAGGGTTAAGCAAATTCTGCAGGAGGGATCACAGCAAATGTTAAATTGGGGGGTAACTCAAGAATCCAGTAGTGCTTGTACTACATTGTTGATGTAGGTGCCAAATAATGAAGGCAACAGGCTCTGTGAAAGGAATTGCATAGTAACACAGAAGCAGATGTGCACCACATGTTCAGGGTAGAGGATGTACAGTACCTTACTAATACTGATTTAATCAATGGTTACCAGCAGGTACCCCTTTACACCTGTAGCAAGGGAGAAGTCAGCATTTGTAATTTTGTTCTGGCTGCATGAATTCCCTGAAATGCATTTTAGGATGAGAAAGGCTCAGAAACTTTTCAGATTCTTGTGAATTACATCTTGTCAAAAGATAGAGAGTGTGATCTGACCTATGTAGATAATATAACCATTTTAGTTAATCCTGGTATGAAAATGCACTGTAAAAAAGGGCTAGACAGCTTAAAAATGGCTGGGTTTACTATAGGATATACAAATGTCATGTAGGAATGATTGAGGAAGCTTAACTAGGTTGCTATGTGGCTGATGGCAAAATCTGACAATATCCTGTAAAGATGCAGCTTGTCCATGATTTCCCTACGCTGATTACATAAAAGCAGGTAAGGACATACCTTGAATAAATGGAATATTACAGGAAGTTTTCTCATGGCTATAGTAGTATAGCCACTCTACTCACTGAACTCTTTTGAAAAAAAAATACATTATATCCCTTGTCCTCAGTCATGAAAGCAGCTAGAATTGATTGTGTCAGTAGATGATTAAAACCATGGGATAAAGCTGTAAACCAGGCTTCTTCAAAGGAAAAAAATATCCGGTATTATGCCTGAATCATAGACTGTACCCGGGAGAAGAATTATATGCAGCCATGGAAATAGTGTGACTGAGAATAGTCTGGGTCTCATAAAAGTTCCAACACTACCTCTATGGTAAGAAAGTCCCAGAAAAAAGAGACTGTATCTTCTTAAAGTCATTGAATAGTGTGGGCAGACAACATGGTAAGCTTCATACATGGAGACTGGGACTGCAGTCCTATAACATGACCATCCAGCAAATAAGTCATGTCAATAATGCAAAGGAAAATGACTTTTCTAAGCAAGAGTCTCAGTAACGTGACTTCAAAAATGAATTCTTCAACTACCAGCATCTTTTCCTTGAGGCATTTTTCAACAAAGCTCACTTGCATCTGTGAAGGAGATGTGGAAAACATTACTTTTTTCAGGTGAAAAATGCATGAAATTGCATAAGAAGTAAGCTAGGTAAAATTTGTGTGCAAATGATTCTATAAGTGATAAAAATAAAAGAGGCAACAGTATACTTGCAAGTTATAAATTAATTGGCCACCATGAAATGTAGGACAGCCAACTCATCCAAGCCTATAACACCTTTTTGTTTACTTCCATGTAAAACCTATGGATCAAACATCACAAAATACTTAAGAATTTGTAAAGTGGTGGCTATTATGTAGTACTATGCAAACCATACTGACATGGTAGGAATGTTCTTCTAAAACTAGCCTTTTATGCCTATAATTGGCAACATTTGAAAATAGCTGCTTTTTTGAAGTGTGTACAAACAGCCTTTTAAAGGCTGAATACCTTTTTTAAGTATAGAAAGGTGGTGAGGACAGAAGAAAGAGGTCAGAATATAAAATATAAATTCATGGCTGTACTCCTGCAAGGAGTAATTAACAAAATAACACCAAAATTATTAATATGGTATGTCCTGTAGAGAGAAATTAATCACTGTTTGCCACATATTATTTATATTTTTGGATTTAGGCTTATATTTTCATAACAATAAGCTATTGAGGGACATGGTGTGAAATACCATGGTGGGAGACAGGAAAGTTAATTTTTCATTTAGATCATATTGTACTGGTGATCCTTTAAGTTGTTTCTTAGTAATAATGAAAACAAGCAATACTGCCATACATACGTAATACTTCAGAAAACAAGTGACGTACACACTATTGCATGGCATCAGGCATAACCTTAAATATTGTTGAAGAAAACTGTCACTAATATTTGAACTGCAAGTTGCATATCTTAAGAGGTATTTGCTTTTGATTATATTACTAATTATACACTGAAGCACATGCTTTCAAATTTCATTAACTATCTCAATAAACCTGCAGTCAAATGTCAGTTGCCTGTTGTCATGTTCATAGGTTCATAGGTTCATAGGTAGGTACTAGGCTATCTGCCTGAGGGCATTTATAAGCCTAGCCAGAGTGTGTTGGCTTTCGCCGCCCCATTGATTAATTAACCAATCCTCTGTCAAGCAGAGCCAGTGAAGTGATCCCAGGGGTGTATTTTCTGTTACCCATCCACTCGTCAAGGTTTCTCTCGAAGAGTGTTAGTGAGGGGCTCTGCCTAATATAGTTTGGAATTTTGTTCCAAAGCATGGGGAGTCTCTTTGATAGGAATCTATCCCTCTAGCAAGTTCTAATTATTGTTGTTGCGATGTTTAGCTCACTAGAGCGTGTGGCTCGCAGTGACTTGGATTTCTTTAGGTGGAGCATGTCCATCAATTCTGAGTTGGCCATGGCTTTGTAAGTCAGGCAGAGATCACCTCTGAGTAAGCGATATGCCACTGAGTACAGCTGGAGTTTTTTCAGTCGAGCTGCATAGGACATATCTTTGTGGCCAGTAATCCTCTTGGTGAGGTACTTTTGTGGTCTTTCTAGCTGCTGGAAGTCTCTTGTGAGGTACATGCCAAAGGGGACATTGTACTCTATGATGGGTTTGATGAGTGAAGAGTAGAGGGGCACTATAACCTCTTTATTTCTAGATGCAAACCCTTTAGTAATTAGATGGGCTACATAGAAAGATTTCCTAACTACTCTGGCAATATGATTGTCAAAGGAGAGACTACTATCTAACTGGGTCCCCAGATCTCTTATTACCTCTTCTGTATTAAGGGGGCTGCCACCTATCTGGCAATTCGTGGGTATTTTATTTTTCCCAAATGGGATGACTATGCATTTTTGACATTTAGCTTGAGACCATGACTCTGACACCAGGTGTCCATCTCAGTAAGGCCTTTTTGGAGGATGTCCGTGTCAGCTGGAGAGTCAGTTATGGCTCCCAGTTTGCAGTCATCAGTGAACTTGGTTATCCATAGTCCTCCTATGTTTGCCTGTACTTCTGAGGCGTATATACCGAACAGTAGGGGTCCCAGAACCGAGCCTTGCGAGACACCACTTTTGACTGGTTTAGAGTTGGACTGGAGCCTGCTATTCTTACCATGTGTGTTCTGTCTGTAAGACAGTTGGCAACCCATCGCATGACGTAAGGTTTTATGTTCAGGCTGGTGAGTTTTTCTGTAATACCCAAGAGAGGAATGGTGTTGAAAACCTTGGTGAGATCAAAGTAGGCTGTGTGAACCACCTTTCCCTTGTATATGGCCTTGGTGACTGCCTTGAAGAAGTCAACCAGGTTTAGTAGGCATTATCTGCCCTTAATAAAGCCAATCTGGGTTGGATCAATTGTTTGGAGGTTCCCAATGTCATTGTTAATGAGTTCCATGATGATGCGCTCCATAGCCTTGAAGACCAGGCTAGTCAGGCTTATGGGGAGATAGTTACCAGGGTCAGTTTTGGCCACTCCAATGTGGAGAGGAATAACCATTGCTGTGCACCATTCTATGGGCACATAGCCTGGAGAAAGGCTGAGGTTAATAGGTTCATAGGTTCATACTAGGCTATCTGCCCTAGGGCATTTATAAGCCTAGCCAGAGTGTGTTTGGCTTTCACCACTGTTAAAGGAAAAAATATACTTTAAAAATGATCAAAACATGGTAGGTTCAGGTTAAGGCACTTTAATCTTGCAGCAAGGAGACAAAAACATGCTAATACAGAGTTTGTCTAACCAGAAACAGGAAATGCATTCATTTTTATAGGTTATCAAATTAATCCTGTCCTACCATGCTGACGTAACAGATTACCACCTTTTCATCATCATCTGCTGACCATCTTTCCCATGATTTTCTGCTGATTTAAACAATTTTTATGTGAAACTTCCTGAGGAAAACAACATGGCCTTGGTTACTTTCAGTTAGATACTTGTTATGTTACATTCAAGATACTATGGCTAAATCAAGCACAATGCTAGCAGTTCATTTCTCTAATAATCCTTTGTCTACCTTATCTCTAAACTACTGCAGCTGCAGAGGTTCCCATCCTCTGAACAAGGCTGTTTGTCTAGAATCATTACATTTATATTGTTCATTCATATGCTTCTGACCTAGCATATAAACACCTGCTTCTCAAGTACATTTCCACAAGGCATAAACAAGAATATTGCTGTGCTAGCAGTTACTAGGTCAGAGGGCAACTTGCAAGTTTCAATAAACATGCTGCAGTTTTAGAAAAGCATATTTTCAGTCTCATATGAAACTCAATTTGTATAAATCACAGTGCATGAAAAATAGAATGAAAAGCATATTAAAAACACTTGATTATTAATTTGGCATTAAGCATACACACATAATACATATTTTTCTAACATCTCCCTCCTGTTAATACTTTTTATTCTATTTTCAAAAAAGGATAAACAGCTTGCTTCTTTTCCTAACCTCTTCCATTTAGGAATTGCAGTTAAGAAAGTCATTCAGTTTAAACTTTTATGAAAGTGTCTCGCATTCTAGCAGCTCTTCAAATTCAGTACTTTGATACATAGTCTCAGATACGGATATATCTATGAATTCTTTAATTCATTTTGTTATGCAGAGGATTCCGCAACAAATACAAACTCCTATTAGGATTAAACCTACCCCAATAGCAATCAATATGTTCATAAAGATGGAGCCCCGCCCCCGGAAGGCATTCTGAAAAAACTCTGTCAGAGGGTTTGGGCCTGGTTTGATCATGGCTGACACTTGCTGAATCACCTCGAGATGGTCGTTGATCTCATGCTGATGGTCAGGAATGAACGCACAGCATTCTTCTTTGATTAAAGCACAAGTTCCGCCTCTCGCCACTAGGGTGAAGTCGAGTCATTCCATTTTGAAGCACTACAGTTCTCATGGTATTCAGTTCATTAGTTATCAGTTCAAGGGCAGAAAAAGTTGCATTACTCATTATTTCAAGAAGTTTGGACAGTTTTCGCAGCTCCCATATTGATTTGACTCCGCCATACATGGGTGATATACCTGCCCAGGATATAACGGCATCACTTAAGTCCATGTGCACAAGTTTGATTCCCACATTACAATGGTCTTTCCACCCTGCTTCGATTCATCCCACTGGATTCTCAGGTTTCTTAACAGTCTTTTTGGTTACGTCTCGAGTATTTCGAATACTCCCCTGAGGCAAAACTGCAGTGTGTCGGATGGTCGGAAACAGGTATCCCAAAAAACAACTGCCAGACCAATTCTCAGGTAACCATTTATATGCCTTTTTGCCACATACAAAATAACAATCCTCTACCTTTGTCATTACTTTGTTACGAAATGACTGCCCTGCATGAAACATTTTCCTATCTATCACTAATAACTGTTTGAAAAGTACAGGATTATGCTGTACCTGATGAAGAGTTTTATGCATAGATTTCAAAAATGAGTCATAATCTGTACTACAAGATCCACTCAAATCATTTGGTTTTCTATAACACTTATACTGTACTGTAACATTACATTTACTCCATCCAACTTGGATGGAGTCATTTTTATAAAAACATACAATTCCTTTTTGTGTCACAGGCAAATACAGTGCTACCTTATCTTGTGCTTTAATAGCGACTGTGTCAAAAAACGTATTTTCCCAGGTCT
This sequence comes from Protopterus annectens, assembly GCF_019279795.1. NCBI lineage: Eukaryota > Metazoa > Chordata > Ceratodontiformes > Protopteridae > Protopterus > Protopterus annectens. The sequence continues at coordinate 1,954,732,832 of NC_056728.1, forward strand.
CATTGACCCCTAGGGGGATAGCAGTCATTAATAAACCCCCGTATGCTGTTGGTATGGCCGTACAGACCCAGCAGTTCGAAACATTGAAAGTCTCTGCGTACACACGTGTAATTGCCTGATAAGTGTTAAAGTTCAGATGCCAGTCTATGTTTGGTTCATTACGTCTAATCAGTTCAACCTTTGTGGCAGGAAAAAAGTATGGCCACAGCAAAAAGAACAGTGTGATCAATATTGCAATAAAAACAATCATACAAGTTTTCTGAAGTTGCTCAGTGTCTCTACTCACTCTGTATCTGGCCATTTTGTTCTTGTTGTGCAACAGTAACAAAGTTTTTGTCCAGGTCAAAGTTTTTAACCAGTTTACAGTGTGTCAAATGAATCCAGGAAGCTTGTTCTGCAATCTTGACTGCAGTGGGTGTCGACAGTAGTACCTGGTACGGACCTTCCCACTTCGGAGAGCTCCAATTCTTCCGTTTCACAATCTTCACCCAGACCCAGGTGCCTAAGGCTACTGGTGCTTCCGATGTCGATTGCTCTTTATCTGAAACAGAATTTAACTGCAAAAGTTTGTTATTCAAAAATCTCCTCATGTATTCTGCAAGTGAACTGTCAGCCTCCTGCTCTGTAGACATGAGAGGTTTCCATTGAGGTGTATAATATGCCCTCCCAAACAAAATTTAAAAAGGAGTTAATCCTTTTACATTTGGAACAGTTGTCATACTCAACAGTGCTAAAGTCAAACAGTGCACCCAATTTTTCTGTGTCTCTTCTATCAACTTCCTAAGTTTATTTTTCAATACCCCATTGTGCCTCTCTACTAGCCCTGCAGACTGAGGGTGGTACGCACAGTGGTTCTTTAACGATATCCCAAAATAACGACTGAGTTGCTGGATTGTTTGGTTCACGAAATGTGTCCCGTTATCACTATAAATCTTTTCCGCTATACCAAATCTAGGTATATTTTTTTTAATGAGGACCTTTGCAACAGTAGCTGCATCTGGATTTTTGGTTGGAAATGCTTCTACCCATTTGGAAAACATGTCTATAATGACAAGGCAACATTTCTTATTCTCACATTTATTCAATTCTATGAAATCCATACAGATAGTATGGAACGGATATGGTGGTGTAGGAAAATTCCCTCGCTTAGGCTTCAACGCCCCTTGTGCATGATGCTTGTTATAAACATGGCATGCTGCACAAAAATTTTTTGTATAGTTTGCAAACCCATAGGTTGTAAACACTCGATTCACTAACTGTACCATCCCCCCTGTTGAGACATGGCTCTGCCCATGGCTCAACAACGTTGCATATCTAAACAAATTAGATGGCAAAATTGGTTTCTTTTCCTTGGAGATGTACAGTCCCTTCTCAAGGATTGCTCCTCGTTTTACCCACTTTTGTTTCTCAATATGTGTAGTAAGTGTCTGCATTGTTTTTAACATTTCTAAATCTAAAATCTCTGAGGGTTGTAATTCCTCACTCAAAAGAAAAGTTTCTATGGCTGAGGCTGCCTGCTTTGCAGCTGTATCAGCCCATGCATTACCTTTTGAAATTCTATCCTGTTGTTTCGTATGAGCTACGCATTTGCAAATAGCTACTTTCTCGGGTAACTGAATTGAATCTAACAAGTCTAAAATAAGTTGCGCATGGTTAATCGGTTTACCAGTAGATGTTATCATTCCTCTATTTTTTCACTGTTGCGTAAAAACATGTACAGTAGAAAAATCATACTGACTGTCAGTATAAATGTTCACTTTCTTACGTTTTGCTAAGGTACATGCCCTTGTTAAGGCAATCAATTCTGCTGCTTGTGCAGATAAGTTGTGTGGTAAAGATTTTGCTTCTAAAGTAACAGTATCAGAAACGACTGCATACCCCACTAGGTTCTGTCCTGTAGGACCCCTCCTGTACGAGCCGTCCACATAGCATGTCACCTCGGCATCATCCAAGGGAACATCCATAAGGTCTTGTCTTGGTAATGTCTTTTGTTCAATCTCCTGCAGGCAGCAGTGTGGTTTGCCATCTGCAGGGGTTGGAAGCAAAGTTGACAGATTCAAAGTCGTACATCTTTCAATTGTCATATGAGGTTGGCTCAACAGTATGGTCATACAGGAAAGATGCCTAGCTGGAGAAAGATATGCTACTTTTTCTTGCAGTAAAATAATTGCAACTGCATGAGGCACTCTCAATGTGAGAGGGTGGAATAGCACTACTGAGGCTGAAGCCTGCACTGCCATTGCAGCTGCAACTACTGCTTGTACACAGTGGGGCAGGGATCGTGCCACTGGGTCTAACTGTGATGAATAGTAAGCTATGGAGCGTCGTTTGTCCCCATGTTGCTATGTTAATACTGATGTCATATAACCTTGCTTACAATCTACAGTTTGAATAAACTGCTTGTTATAGTTTGGTAATCCTAAAACTAAGGATGATGTTATCAATTGTTTCAGCTTACAGAAAGCTGCTTCTGCTTCAGGTGTCCATTGTAATAAATCTTGTGCTGCCATCGGCTTCTTAAATATTAAGTCAGCCAGTGGAGCAGATTCCAAAGCATAGTTCAATATCCAACTCTGACAAAAATTAGTAGTTCCCAGGAAGGACATCATTTCCTTCTTGGTAGTTGGTCTAGGTGCTTGTAAAATCACTGTTTTTCTGTCTTCATCTAATATTCTACCTTCTTTGGATATCACATATCCCAAGTATTTAACTTGTTTTCTCCAAAGCTGTAACTTGTCTTTGTTTACTTTGTGACCTTGAGTAGCTAAAAATTGTAATAAAGCTATTGTGTCTTCTTTGCATTCTTGCTGGGTGGGGGCTGCCAGCAGAATGTCATCTACATAAAGTAGAATCTGATTACCTTTCAGTGGGATAAATCCTGCCAGGTTGCTTGCCATTTCCTGTGCAAATATTGTTGGACTTTCACAATATCCCTGTGGTAATCTGGTATATGTGTACCGCTTTCCCTGAAATGTAAATGCAAACCAATATTGGCTGTCAGGGTGTATCGGTATCGAGAAAAATGCATTACTAATGTCTACCACTGAAAAATATTTCTGTTCTGGCTTTAAATCATTCAGTAATGTGTGTGGATCTGGCATCGTTGGTGCCCTGGGTATAACTGCATTATTTACTGCTTGTAAGTCTTCGACCATATGCCATTCCCCGTTTGCTTTCTTGACAGGAAATAAAGGTGTATTACATGGTGAATGAGGAGATTCTATTAAGACTCCTTCCTTGAGTAAGGCTGCTATGATAGGTTTGATTCCTACCTCTGCATCCTTACTCAAGGGATACTGTCTTTTCTGGGGCCTAAAAGCTGACTTTGGCGTTATGGTAACTGGTCCTGCTGTTCGTATTAGTCCTACATCTGATTTCCCTGCTGACCAGAGAATGTCTGGTATGTCTTGCAAGGCTTTTTCCTCTTCTTCCAATAAGAGTAATACTCAGCTATTCTCACTAGCCTGTGAGTGCACAGCTGGGTGTGTCTGTGAGATCCAATTTAACTTTTGTTTCTGTACTCCCTGTTCAGAGAGCTCTAATTCTGTCTGCTTTTCCCACCTTGTGACTTTTTCACCTATGTCCGCCCATTTTAAAGTTTTGTTCTTAGTCAAACTAACATGGGGCAGCCGATTAGATTTGTAAAGTGCTAAAAATTCTTGGGGCAATGAACAGCTTGCTACACTGTTTTCTTCTGTATCCCAGTACAAGTTTCGCAATACTAGCCTGTTTGCATGGTTCTGAAACAATTCTTGTTCATAATCTTTATCAGGTCCTGACTATTACAGTAATATGGAGTACAATGCAACAAATGCTGTTTGTCAGTGTCGAGGGAGGGGAACTTGCTGATTGCTACATTCATCAGTTCTTCGGTTACTGCCCCTGGACCAGTTGTAGCCAAGTCTTGGCTGTACCAATAATACATTTCATCCTCCGGTCGCACTACAAAAGTGTCCATTTGTCGCTGTGCTTCCATACCCTGCATGGTTGGAACTACGGCTATGCCAAATATCTGCATCAAATCTCTACCCAAAAGATTCAATGGGCATTTTGCAGAAACTACAATTTTACTTTTCTGAGTCATCCCTGAAACGGGGTCTATTATTGTTGTATCACGGGAGAGTGGCTCCCGGTACAGCTGTCCATTAGCTGCTTTCACTAGTATATAATCTGGTGATTCTGTATCTTCCGGTAATTTGGAAGGGTGTATCAGGGTTCGTGAAGCCCCTGAGTAAATTTAACTTCCCTCCCCTCCACCAGAAGCATCACTTCCAGTTTCGTGTCTGCTAAGTAAAGCTCTAAGCTCAAAAGAGCTAGGTCTAAAATTTCATTTTCTTCTATGTCTGCATACTCATATACATCCTCTACCCCTTGTGTCACATCCTCTTCTCCTGCTATCACGTTTACACTTACCTTTCCCTGCACACTCTCTTCTAATGATTCCTGACTATCATATATTCATTCCTCATCCTCCTTATTTTCTGTAGCCGCCTTCTTGTTTAGCCTGCAATCCCTTGCTAAATGTCCTTTTTCCCGCACTTAAAACACTCACCCTTTTTCTTTCTCTCCTCGAAATCTTTTGATCGTTTGTCAGATTGTTTATTTCCCTGGGTATTTTTCTTACCCTTTTTCCCAGTTTGTACTACAAATACTTTTGACCCATCTTCTGCTGAAAATACTTGAGTTTTCTTTTTCTTTTTACTATGAAAATGTCTTTCTGCATGTCTAGCATATTCAAGTAATGGCTGTAATCTACTTGTTCAATGATCTACCATATGCTTCATAATAAAGCTACTAATGGGAGTTATACTACCCTTCAAGAATGCATTCTTTAACTGTTGTTCATATGAGGAATCATGTGTCTGGTTTTCTGGTATCTGCATTCCGCAGTGATTATTAAAACACTCTAACAGTCTAGCATAATATCTATCAACTGTTTCACCCTCCTGCTGAATGCATTGATTAATGCAAGTCCAATCAGCCTTACGCTTCCTCTTTTCAGAGATTCGGTCTGTCAGACCTTTCACTCTGACATCCAGTTCTGCATTAGTATGTGGGAGTGGTCTAAGTTGTGCGTCACAAGGATTCCAGTTGCCACTGATCATGTGCCAATCTGGACCCACAATTTGTCTAACTACTTTTTCTACTTCCTCTCCATTTAGATGGTAACTTAATCTCATGCCCTGTAAGGCTTCTAAAAATTTTCTAAAGTTCACTTTTGGGTGGGGAATACCTTCTGTGGCTTTCCAGACTTCTTCTGGTGTCCACGGTCTATAAACTAAAAGTGTTGGATCTTGTCCTGCCTGTCCTGCCCGAGGATTCGGTACTTCTATGAGCGGACATATCTCTTCTTCCCTCATAGCTTGTGATGCTCTATTTAATTCATTTAATTCAATTTCCCTCCTTAAGTCGCATGTTCGAGACCTAGTCTCGATGGGATCCCTGACAAACGGTTGTGCTTTTGCAGGGACTGCTGGGTATAGCTGAGGTGGATCAGCTCGTCCACTCACTTCATATTCTGGTAACGGAAGTGGAGGGGGCGAAAGAGGGGCCGTTGCTATTACTAAATTATTATCTTCTTTGTCTAAAAACATTGTTTTCGAATTTTTAATTCTTTGCTCCCTACGATTTACTTCCTCAAGCCACTTGTGTGCCTGAGGGACTCCTAATTGTCTCTGCTTTTTTAGTTGACCTTTCGCATCTATTTTTAACTGTTTTACAAGTTTCATAAGTGCAAGTTTATCTAAATTACCCTTGAATTTATACTTATTGACCCATTTGGTGTAATATTTAACATTATCGGCACGCTGTAATTGCATATACTTCGCGTCTTCAGTTAGGGACGTGTCCCGGGAACTTTTTGTGCACTGATTTCCCATTGGTGTCTTAGCTAAGTGGTAAATTGTTATGTAACCCTTTCTATCACATGGTACCACAAATCTATACCTTTTCACAGTTTATCTAGAATAACTGTCTACCTATTCTGTTTCCCTGATCTATGACAAAGAACAGTAACCCCTTTTTCTGTCTCTAATCTGCATATGCAAATTTACCTGACAAAATACAGTTCTGTACCTAGTCCCTGATCTTAAAACAGAAATAAGGTCATTCCTCCTTACCTGACCCTCCGTGAGTTGATCCACCGGATTCTTCCTCCAATCCCAGATCAGAAACAGTGGCTGGCCTCTTTCGAGCAACAATTCAGTCGGAAGTCTTTCAAAACAGAAGAGCCGATTTGGCCTCTTCTCTGTACGGATGCATGCCACCGGGCCCAATTCTGACCTAGGTCCTGAGCGAGAGATATGTTTTCCGGTCCTAAGGACCAATCTGTTAAAGGAAAAAATATACTTTAAAAATGATCAAAACATGGTAGGTTCAGGTTAAGGCACTTTAATATTGCAGCAAGGAGACAAAAACGTGCTAATACAGAGTTTGTCTAACCAGAAACAGGAAATGCATTCATTTTTATAGGTTATCAAATTAATCTTGTCCTACCATGCTGACGTAACAGATTACCACCTTTTCATCATCATCTGCTGACCATCTTTCCCATGATTTTCTGCTGATTTAAATAATTTTTATGTGAAACTTCCTGAGGAAAACAACATGGCCTTGGTTACTTTCAGTTAGATACTTGTTATGTTACATTCAAGATACTATGGCTAAATCAAGCACAATGCTAGCAGTCCATTTCTCTAATAATCCTTTGTCTACCTTATCTCTAAACTGCTGCAGCTGCAGAGGTTCCCATCATCTGAACAAGGCTGTTTGTCTAGAATCATTACATTTATATTGTTCATTCATATGCTTCTGACCTAGTAGATAAACACCTGCTTCTCAAGTACATTTCCACAAGGCATAAACAAGAATATTGCTGTGCTAGCAGTTACTAGGTCAGAGGGCAACTTGCAAGTTTCAGTAAGCATGCTGCAGTTTTAGAAAAGCATATTTTCAGTCTCATATGAAACTCAATTTGTATAAATCACAGTGCATGAAAAATAGAATGAAAAGCATATTAAAAACACTTGATTATTAATTTGGCATTAAGCATACACACATCAATACATATTTTTCTAACAGCCACCCATTTTAAATTAATTTTGCTATGCCCTTTTTCGAGGACAGTATACTGTGCCTCTGTCTAACAGTGACACAGAAGTGATACCCGGGCTAAACCTATGATCTCTCATCCACTCATCAAGATTCCTCTTGAAGAGAGTCAATGAGGGACTCTGCCTAACCTGGACTGGGATTTTATTCCAGAGTGAAGGGAGCCTCTGGGTTATGAATCGTTCCCTCCAGCATGTCATATTTATTTCAGTGCTGAGTTTCAAGTCTCCAGAGCGCGTGGCTTGATGGGATTTGGATTTTCTGAGTTGCAGCATGTCCATTAATTCCGGGTTGGACATGGCTTTACACGTCAGGCACATATCGCCTCTGAGAAGGCGGTATGCCACTGAGTAGAGCTGGAGTTTCTTTAACCAGGCAGCATATGGCATCTGCTTGAGCCCTTTGATCCTCTTGGTGAGGTACTTTTGGGGTCTTTCCAGTTGCTGCAGGTGTCTGGTAAGGTACATCCCAAAAGGGGCATTGTACTCAATTATGGGCCTGATGAGGGATGAGTAAAGAGGCACGATGTCCTCCCCTGATCTAGATGTGAATCCCTTCATGATTAGGTGGGAAATATAAAATGTTTTTCTAACCACTTTGGCCACGTGGTTGTCAAATGAGAGATTGCTATCAACTTATAGGTTCATAGGTTCATAGGTTTATACTAGGCTATCTGCCCTAAGGCATTTATAAGCCTAGCCCAAATTATTGTGGCTTACGCCACCCCTTATATGAAAAAATACTGTGCCCATTAGTTTGTTGTGCCTCTGTCCAGCAGTGACCCAGAGATGATTCCCGGGGTAAACCTACGATCTCCCATCCACAGGTCTAGATTTCTCTTGAACAGAGTCAGCATGGTGCTCTGCCTCACATGGACCGGGATTTTATTCCACAGCATAGGGAGTCTCTGAGTGATAAATCTATCCCTCCAGCATGTCCTATTTATATCCGTGCTAAGGTTTAAGTCGCTTGCTCTAGTGGTTTTGGTGGATTTGGATTTTTTGAGGTGGAGCATGTCCATTAATTCCGGGTTGGACATGGCCTTGTATGTCAGGCACATGTCACCTCTGAGCAGACGGTATGCGACTGAATAGAGCTGGAGTTTCTTCAATCTGGCAGCATATGACAGATTTTGGAGTCCCTTTATCCTTTTGGTGAGGAACTTTTGGGGTCTCTCCAATTGCTGCAGATGTCGGGTGAGATACATCCCGAATGGGGCATTGTACTCGATCATTGGTCTGATAAGTGAAGAGTACAGGGAACAATGACCTCACTAGATCTGGATGTGAATCCCTTCATGATCAGGTGGGCAATGTAGAAGGTCTTTCTAACCACTTTAGCAATGTGAGTGTCAAAAGAAAGGCCACTGTCAACCTGGGTCCCCAGGTCCCTGATAACCTCTTCTGTGCTTAGTGGATTGCCACCTATATGGTAGCTTGGGGTTACCTTGTTTTTCCCGAAGGGTATGACTATACATTTTTTGGCATTTAACTTCAGGCCATGGCTCTGGCACCAGCTATCTGTTTCCGTGAGTCCCTTCTGAAGGATATCAGTGTCCGATGCACTTTCCACTATGGCACCCAGTTTGCAGTCATCTGCAAACTTTGTCAGCCAAAGTCCTCCCATGTTGGCCTGTACTTCTGAGAAGTAGATGCCAAACAATAGGGGCCAAGGACCGAGCCCTGTGGGACACCACTTGTGACCGGCTTGGAGTCTGACACAGCGCCAGCAACTCTAACCCTGTGGGTTCTGTCCTTAAGCCAGTTTGCAACCCATCTTGTGACATATGGGTTTACATTTAAGCTGGTAAGTTTTTCTACAATACCGAGTGGGGTATTGTGTCGAAAGCCTTTGCAAGGTCAAGGTAGGCTGTATGGACTGCCTTTCCTCATCAATGGCCTTGGTGACTATTTCAAGAAGTCGACCAAGTTCAAAAGGCATGATCTTCCCTTGACAAAGCCAAACTGGGTCGGGTCCAATGTCTGCAAGTCCCCTATATCTTTGTTTATGAGCTCCATTATGATCCTCTCCATAGCTTTGCAGACTAGACTTGTTAAGCTTATGGGCGGTAATTACCAGGGTCCGAGGCGCCACCTTTGTGGAGTGGGACCACAGTTGCCGTCGCCACTCCTTGGGCACGTATCCTGTGGTAAGGCTGAGATTAAACAGCTGCCTTATGTGCGGGTTTAATTCCTCATTTAGCTCGTGTAGCACACAGCCGGGGACACCATCCGGTCCCATTGATGCTGTGTTTTTAGCTTTAGAGAGAGCAGCTTTCACCTGCGCATTTGAGATGTCCGGGAGGCTACACTCGGCTGGGATAGTTATCTCTCCTTTAGGGGAGAGGGGTGAAGTTTGCACTGAACCTGTCTGCCAGTATGTTGGCAATGTCTGTGGGTTCAGTGATTTTTGTATCATTTTGGACTAATTCTGAGCATATCTGTGAGTTTCCACCCAGGTTCCTAACATAGCTGAAAAAGGCCTTATGATTGTCCTTTGAATCCATGGCAATTTTTCTCTCAAAATTGGCCTTAGTTGATTTTATGAGTGCTCGTATTTTTTACTAATAATGATCAGGGGTGACTTCCCTTTTATGGATTTTGTTCTATCATGTAATAGCTTTCTCCTCTTATTGTAAAGTTTGTTAATGGCTGGGGTCCACCAGACTGGACGTTTGCCCTTTGTGGAAAGAGTCTTGGTTTTATTTGGGATTGCCTGATCCATTCAGTCCTGGAGGTGTTCATAGAAGGCATTTGTAAGGGCTTCCAGCTTGGGTTGTGGTTTCCTCTGACTCAGGGGCCTTGAAGGATACCACACCAGTCTTGAGTAGTGTGAAGTTTGCTTTAGAGAAGTTCTTCACTATGGTCTTTTTTGTTTGGGGTGGGGGCGGGATGTGGATTTCCAGTGAGATTAGTTTATGATCAGATCTCACCAATGAGGGATATACTTCCGGTGTGGAGCATTTTGTCCCCATGTTTGTGACAATGAGATCTAGTATATTTTCTCCTCTCGTGGGAACAGTGACTAGCTGTTCCATGGCATTTGAATTTATGAACTCCAGGAACCGTTGGGCTAGAAAGTTAGGGCTTGAGTAATGTTCCCAGTCTATATTCGGGTAGTTGAAGTCACCCAATATGATGGTGTTTGGAGATACATTTATACCCTCCAGTGTCTTCAGGAAGGCTGTGTGGGGTTCCTGAGTTTGAGAGGGTGGCCTGTAGCATGCTACAATTTGTAGAGCAGTTTTGCCTATTGTTAGTTGCACCTGGATGGTTTCGAAGCTTCATGCGTTGCCACCAACCTGGAGGTGTGAGTATCCTTTATGAATATGGATACACCCTCCTTTTGTGGAGTGGTCCGGGTTTTGGGGCGACGCATGATATGAGGTAAAACCTAATAGTGCCGGGTGCTCTCAGGAGCCTTGAACCAGGTTTCAGTTACAGCACAGACATCGATGTTCTCCATACTGAGAAGGGCCTCGAGTGCGTGCATTTTGAGATTTAGACTTCTGGCATTGAGCAGCATTACCCTCAATTTCTTCCCATTTTTGTTTTCTAGGGTGGTAGGTTTAGAATTTGAGCCTTGTCTAAAAAAGGCACTATGGGGGTGGCAAGAGCCTTAGCCAATATCCGGAATCCCAGGGGTGACAGGTGCAAGCCGTCCCTTGCGAAGCAGCGTGGCTTGTCAAGCATGTCATCCCAGGCAGACAGACACTGGATCCCCTTTGAATGACACCAGACATTAAGCCAATTGTTAAAGCTGATCATCTTGTCTCTATATTGTGGCATCATTCTTACCTTGTGTCCCCAGGTCCCTAATTACTTCTTCTGTACTTAATGGATTACCACCTATGTGGTAATTTGTGGGCACTTTGTTTTTGCCAAAGGGGATGACTATACACTTTTTGGCATTTAGCTTGAGGCCATGGCTCTGGCACCAGTTGTCTGTTTCTATGAGGCCCTTTTGGAGGATGCTTGTGTCGGCTGGAGAGTCAATTATGGCGCCCAGTTTGCAGTCATCTGCAAACTTGGTCAGCCACAGTCCTTCCATGTTGGCCTGTACCTCCGAGAAATATATACCGAACAAGAGAGGTCCCAGGACTGAGCCTTGTGGGATGCCACTTGTAACTGGTTTGGAGTCTGACATGGCTCCAGCAATTCTAACCATGTGGGTTCTGTCCTTGAGCCAGTTTGCAACCCATCTAGTGACATAAGGGTTTATATTTAAGCTGGTGAGCTTATCTATAATGCCCGAGTGGGGTATTGTATCGTAGGCTTTTGCGAGGTCCAGGTAGGCTGTGTGGACCACCTTCCCCTCGTCAATGGCCTTGGTGACTGTTTCAAAGAAATCAACCAGGTTTAAGAGGCAGGATCTAACCTTAACAAAGCCGAACTGGGTAGGATCCAGTGTCTGGAGGTCCCCAATATCTTTATTTATGAGGTCCATGATGATCCTTTCCATAGCTTTGCAGACCAAGCTAGTCAGGCTTATGGGGTGATAGTTTCCAGGATCCGTTGAGGCACCACCTTTGTGGAGAGGGACCACTGTTGCTGTAAGCCATTCTTTGGGTACATATCCTGTAGTAAGGCTGAGGTTGAACAGTAGTTTTATGTTTGGGTTTAGCTCTTCTTGGAGTTCATGTAGGACGCAGCCCAGCACACCATCTGGTCCCATCGATGCTGTGTTTTTTGCTTTGGAGAGGGCGGTTCTTACCTGAGCATCTGAGATGTCAGGGGGCAGCAGTCTGCTGGGATAGATATTTGCCCTTTTGGTGGGGAGGGGGGGGATAAGTTTGCGCTGAACCTGTCAGTTAGGATGTTGGCAATGTCTGTGGGTTTGATGTATTTTTTGTCATTTTGGACTAATTCTGAGCATATCTGGGAATTCCCACCCAGGTTCCTAACATAACTAAAGAAAGCCTTGTGATTATCCTTAGCGTCCTGTGTAATTTTTCTCTCGAAGCTGGCCTTAGACAATTTTATGAGTGCCCATAGTTTTTTGCTAATACTGATCAGAGATGCCTTCCCTTTTTGGGATTTTGCTCTATCATGTAGTAGCTTCCTCCTTCTATTGTATAGTTTGTTTATGGCTGGGATCCACCAGACAGGACCATCTGCCTTTGGAGGATTGGGTCTTGGTTTTATTTTGGATTGCAGGATCCATGCATTCCTGAAGGTGTTCATAGAATGCGTTTATAAAGGATTCTGCGGTCTGGGCTGTATTTTCCACAGGCTCGGGGGCTTTGAAGGATTCCACCTCGGTTTTGAGGAGTGTGAAATTTTCTTTAGAGAAGTTTTTCACTGTGGTTTTCTGGGCAGCGGGTAGGGTCAGGATGTGAATATCCAGTGAGATTAGTTTATGGTCTGATCTTACCAGTGAGCGATACACTTCTGGTCTGGAGCATAGAATCCCCATGTTGGTGATGATCAGGTCCAGTATGTTTTCCCCTCTTGTGGGAGAGGTAACAAGTTGTTCCATAGCATTTGAGTTTATAAATTCTAGGAACTCTTGGGCTATGGTGTTGGAGCTAGAGTAATGCTCCCAGTCTATGTTTGGGTAGTTGAAGTCGCCCAATATAATGGTGTTTGGAGAGACCTTCATATTTTCCAGTGTTCTCAGGAAGGCCGAGTGGGGTTCCTGGGTTTGGGAGGGTGGTCTGTAGCAGGCTATAAGCTGGAAGGCAGTTTTACCCACTGTTAGTTGCACATGGATAGTCTCTGATGCTTCATGCTGTGCCACCAACCTGGAGGTGTGGGTATCTTTGACGAATATTGATACTCCCCCTCCCTTTTGTGGTTCGGTCCAAGTTTTGGGGCCGAAAAGCATGGTATGAGGTATAACCTGGTAGTGCTGGGGTGCTTTCAGGAGCCTTGAACCAGGTTTCTGTTACTGCACAGATATTAATGTTCTCCATGCTAAGGAGAATTCCAAGTGAGTGCATCTTGAGGTTTAGACTTCTGGCGTTGAGTAGCATTACTCTTAGTTTCCTATCCCTTGTGATACCTATGGAGGTGGGTTTGTCTTTTGAGCCTTGCCTAAAAAAGGCACTATGGGGGAAGCAAGAGCCTTTGCCAATATCCAAAAGCCCATGGGTGACAGGTGCAAGCCGTCCCTAGTGAAGCATCGTGGCTTGTCGAGCATGTCATCCCAGGCTGACAGGCATTGGATCCCCTTTGAATGACACCAATACTTAAGCCAATTGTTGAAATTGATCATCTTGTCTTCATATTGTGGCATAATTCTTGGTGAGGGTAAGATGCTACTCAAGGTCAGGGTCATACCGGCCTGGGCTACATTCTCAGAGAGCTCCTCTATGTCTCTTTTCAAGTAGTCCAGGGAGGTACATCTCAGGTCATTCACACCAGCATGGACAATGACCGAGTCATATTTGTACTTGCCTTGGAGTGACCTGAGTGCTTGTGGTATGTGGCGGATCCTAGCGCCCGACAGGCAGCTCACCGCGACCTTCTCCTTGTTCAGCCTGGTGAGCAGGACGTCAGTGTGCCTGACGATAGAGTCACCTATTATAAGTGTATCAGGTGTGTTGTTTAGCCTTAAGGGCTGTGACTGTTCGGCACACTGGCTTTGTGAGCTATGTGGAAAAAACAAAAGACGAGTGCACCATGGACTGTAGAATTCACTCCAACAAGACTTCCAAATAAACGAATATCCACATTTATTGTTAAAAGACAGGTAGACAAACGAACTGCAGTAGAGTTAGCGCTTTCGCGTTGTTAAAACAACGCTTCCTCAGACATAAATGCAGTTAACAACAATCCTTCTTAAATACAAGCACATAATGACATCACAACGCATTTAAATGAACAAATCAAAATCATGAATAAAACCACAAGGATACACTCCTGAAGATTGATAAAAAGTTATAAAACATTCAAAAAACATGAATATCTTATAAAAATTAACTATAAAAATCAATGTTTAAGTGATCTAGCAGCTAAAAATGGCTTAATCGTAAACCTGTCATTCAACCCAAATCTGTGGGCTTGCAATTTCAGTATCCATTTACCCTCCCTCTCTTCAGTCTGGTTCCTAACATTACCTAGTCTACCACTTTTAGTGACGAGCTCCAAAACCTGGAACTTGAAACTATGTGTGCTTCCTTGATCAACAATATGTTTCGCTAATGCATTAGTAACGATACCTTTTTCAATCGCATAAACGTGTTCCCTAATGCGTTCACGTAGCGATTTAGTTGTCATGCCAACATAAAAGGTCTTACAAAGTTGACACTCAGCAATGTACACCAAATTAATGGACTAGCATTATGTTTAAAAGTATATGTCCTCCTTGTCACAGGATGTGTGAAACTATCAGAATTTGAAATATATTTGCATTGATTACAAGTATGGCAGGCAAATGTGCCTGTCTTAAGAACAGTATGAACTTTGTGGTGACTCCTGTCGTAACAGAGTAACCTGTTGAGTGAAAGCATGTTCCTATATGCTATCCGTGGTCTCTCATCAACCAAACGTCTGATCCTTTCATCCACCATTAGAAGGCTCCAGTTCTTATTGAGAACATCAAAAACATGTTTGTTCCTGTTAGTATATGGGATGACAATCCTATTGACAGTGTTTATGTCCCTAGTTTTAGGTGCACTGGAATGCACATGAGGTCCATTAATCAAAGGGGCTCCCACATCAGATCTACAACGATTACCTGCAGAAATAGCATTGAGTACCTGGTCTTTCTTATAGCCCCTAGATATAAAATTTCTAGCTAACTGCTCTTTATGCTGTTTGTAAGCCGATGATTGAGATGTTAATTTGGAGACCCTAATAGTCTGATTCTTGACTATGTTCCTATGTACATGCCTGGGATGCATGCTCTCACGATGTAATAAATTGTTCCTCCAACAGGCTTTCCTGTACAGTTCAGTATCAAAACCATTGGGACTCTTAGTGATTTTTACATCTAAAAAATCAATCATATCAGTTGAATATGAGCATTCAAAACTAAGAAAATCAGTAGTAGCATTAAGGTAGGTTACAAAGGCCAATAGCTGTTCTATTGTTCCTCCCCATAACAAAAACACATCATCCACAAACCTGTTGTAATATTTAAGATAGTCAATAAATTCAGAACCAGTATTAAAAACAAATGTGTACTCCCAATGTGCCAATACTAAGTTAGCATAGGCATTAGCACATGGGGTACCCATTGCTACGCCTTTGGTCTGCAAAAAATACTTCTCTTGATAGCAAAGAGCATTGTTCTCAAGAATTATCTCGAGAAGTGACATACATCTATTAATCATGTGGCTCGATAACCTGTGGTGAACCAAAAAGTCTCTAACAAATTCCATACCGATATCATTGGGAATGGATGTGAATAGAGATTTCACGTCAAGTGTAACTAGTATATCTTCTCTATTGAAAGAAGAGGAATGGCTAAATGTAGCCAATTTGTCAAGAAAATCAGACGTGTCTCTCAAAATATATTCAACTTCAGTAACAACAGGTTTGAGTGTTTTGTCAAGATAAATAGATATGGGTTCAGTTAGCCATCCTCGACTAGATACAATCGGTCGCAAGGGTGGATCAAACGTGTCTTTGTGAACCTTAGGAAGGCCCCTAAAAGAGGGTACCAAAGGATTGTCTACCAAGAAATAGGTGTACAAATCTTTGTCAATCATGTTAGTCAACATCAGGTCATATAAACTGGCATGTACCCCTTTGATCAAATTACTAAGACTGTAATTGGATATGGATAAATATGTCTCACTATCAGCGAGCATGTCTTCCATCTTCCTAGAATAATGGAGACTGTCCATAACGACCACTGCACCACCTTTGTCAGCTTGTCTAACTACAATGGTATCGTTACTTCTTAAACTATCCAGAGCTTGTTTCTCATTGGATGTCAAGTTATAAAAATGTGGTTTGGCATGTTTGTCATTGTACAACTTAAACAAATCCTTCTCAACAGCCTGTTCAAATGCCTCTAAAAGGGGGTGTTGTTGAGGTATAAATGTGGATGGTTTCTTAAAGGGTGTAAAAGCATTATTGGCATTTCCCTCGTTGTGTCCATAAAGCAATTTCAAAGACAAATTTCTAGTGAAAAGCTTAACATCAACAATGATGTCAGTAATATCATTGCAGCTCGATGGTATAAAGCCTAACCCTTTATTAAGAACTGATAACTCAGACACATTCAAAGTATGATTAGAAATACTAATAACTAAATCCTGGGTTGCAACATCATCATTATGTGAACTACAATTGAAAGTATGAGCAACTAAGTCCTTGGTCTCAATACCTTCTTCGTTGTTGATAAATTGTCCTCTGTGCTCTTCCTTTTGATCGCTCTGCCGTGTGGTGACCAAGTTCTTTTTTCGAACGGTTTGTAAGGCAGGGAAAAAGAAGGCAAACCCTCCCCTAAGCCAAACACCTCATCTTCGGCTTGAATTACGAAGGGATCCATAGAAAGCTGTTTCCTCCGTACATCATTTCCTTTGAAGCAACCCGGGCTGTCCGTGGAGGCATGTGTAACAGTATCGGTAGTTTGGTCAGCATGTACTTGTGCCTCAACCACTAAACGATTAGATTGAGGAACCGGTATAACACTCTGTGCATCTGATACCAAAGTTGAAGAAGAGACAGCAGTTAGGACTCCTTCCGATGATGTCATCAAGGAAGGAGTTACCTTATCAAGTTCACGGCCTCTGTCTACTGTCTTAGACGAATTCTGAGGAATTCTGTGAGAATTATCAACCCTGGAACGTGTATTTTCACGGGGCCAAGAGAAGACTTGAGACTTACTGAAATCTAGGAAATCTCTCTCGAGTTTCGTTTTCTTGTCTTGCAAAAACTTGATGTCTAACAAAGATGTCATGTGTTTCAAATCATTAGACAAAGTGATCAACTCATCAG
>NC_056728.1:1954754834-1954874834 GCF_019279795.1 Protopterus annectens
CCGGTCCAACTTTTGAATCTGGGCATTTTGAGGCAATGTTACAATTGCCTCATGTACACAGACAACCCTCTCCTCCTTCCACCAAACACTAATACATGTGAGAGATGCAATTATACAGCCAAACTGGAGGCTAAGCTGTCTCAACCCAAGACTGGACCAGGCAGTCAAGAGGAGAAGGGAATTACTTGCATCACACCACCACCAGTCTCACATAGACCTATGAAACTAGCACCGGCAAAAAACACACATAAATACACAAAAAATACTCAGAGGCTCTAAATAAAAATCTGCAAAAGCAACAGAGACCTCCACAGCAGACATCCAAGCAACCTCCACCCCCCAACACAAACCATGAAACACATACTTCACAAAACTTGTGTGCCATGCAATCACAGCCCTTAAGGCAAAATAACATACCCAACATACTAGTAATAGGTGACTCTATAGTCAGGCACACTGACGTCCCACTCACTAGGCTAAACAAGGAGAAGGTTACTGTTAGCTGCCTGTCGGGTGCCAGGATCCGTCACATAACACAAGCACTCAGGTCACTCTAGAACAAGTACAAATATGACTCTTTCATTGCCCATGTTGGTGTGAATGACCTGAGCCATACCTCCCTGGACTACATGAGAAGAGACATGGAGGAGCTCTCTGATCATGTAGCCTAGGCTGGTATGACCCTGACCTGAGTAGCATCCTGCCCTCACCAAGAATGATACCATGGTATAGATAAAAAAATATCAATTTCAACATATGGCTAAGCTTCTGGTGTCATTCAAAGGGGATCCAGTGTCTGTCAGCCTGGGATGACATGCTCGACAAGCCACGCTGCTTCATTAGAGATGGCTTGCACCTGTCACCCTTAGGCTTCCAAATACTGGCCAAGGCTCTTGCCACTTCCATAGTGCCTTTTTTAGGCAAGGCTCAAAAGACAAACCCACCACCGTAAATAGCTCAAGTAACAAAAAACTGAGGGTAATGCTACTAGATGTCAGAAGTCTAAACCTCAAAATGCATGCACTCGAGGCACTCCTCAGTATGGAGAAAATCAATATATGTGCAGTAACAGAAACCTGGTTTAAGGCTCCAGAGAGCACCCCAGCACTACCAGGCTACAACTCATACCATACATTTCGGCCACAAAACCCAGACCGGAATACAAAAGGCAGGGGAGAATCCATACTCATCAAGGATACCCACACCTAAACACATCTCAGAGGTACAGGCAAACACAGGAGGACTATGGCTGACCAGGTTTGCAGACAACTGCAAACTAGGGGCTATAACTGACTCTCCGGCTGACACAGATATCCTCTAAAAGGGTCTCACTGAAACAGATACCTGGTGTCAAAACCATGGTCTCATGCTAAATGCCAAAAAGTGCATAGTCATCCCCTTTGGAAAAAACAAAGTACCCACAAACTATCACATAGGTGGTAGCCCCCTAAATACGGAAGACGTAATAAGGGATCTGGGAAGCCAAGTAGATAGTAACCTCTCCTTTGATAATCACATTGCCAAAGTGGTTAGAAAATCCTTCTATGTGGCCCACCTAATCACAAAAGGGTTTGCATCCAGATCGAAAGAGGTCAGTGGGCCCCTCTACGCATCACTCATCAGACCCATCATAGAATATAATGCCCCATTTGGGATGTACCTTACAAGACACATGCAACAACTGGAAAAACCACAGAAGTACCTTACCAAGAGGATCACTGGCCTCAAGCAAATGCCCTATGCAGCTCAACTGAAGAAACTCCAACTGTACTCGGTTGCATACCGCCTACTCAGAGGTGATCTCTGGCTGACATACAAGGCCATGTCCAACCCAGAATTGATGGACGTGCTCACCCTAAAGAAAACCATATCCCCTCAAGCCACACACACTCCAGGGATCTAAACCTTACCACAACAATAAATATAACATGCTGGAGGGATCGATTCCTGTCCGAGAGACTTCCCATGCTCTGGAACAAGATTCCAATCTACATTAGGCAGAATTCCTCGCTAACCCTCTTCAAGAGAAACCTTGATGAGTGGATGGGAAACAGAAAGATTACCCCAGGGATCACTTCAATGGCTCTACTGGACAGAGGCACAGGGAACTAATCTAAGGGGGTGGCAAAAGCCAATACATTCCAGCTAGGCTTATAAATGCCTTCGGGCAGATAGCCTAGTACCTACGTATTAACCTATGAACCTATACGCCTATATATATATATATATATATATATATATATATATATGTGTGTGTGTGTGTGTGTGTGTGTGTGTGTGTGTGTGTGTGTTTGTGTGTGTGTGTGTGTGTGTGTGTGTGTGTAGTTCCACTGTATAATCGCAAAATAGAGAAATCTCAAATTTCAGTATTTCCTGACCATACAGGCTAATTTTTAAAATGTTGAAAGGGCATAATCATGAATTTGAATATTTTGAATTTGTAGTTATGGCTTTAAGTTACCTGTGCGCTGTTTGGTTTGGATGTTGTTCGGCGTAGTGTATGGATTTACGTGGAATCTTCAGTAAGTGAGTGTTTTGTAAGTGCTTTGGGTGGGAGTTTGAGTGTATGTCAGATTGTTTGTAAGTTGTATGTGTGGGTTAGGGTAGGAAGGTGAACATATGAGTGTGTAATTGTTGGATGTGTTGGTGTTTCTCTATGTGTGTGTGTATGTGTGTGTGTGTGTGTGTGTGTGTGTGTGTGTGTGTGTGTGTGTGTGTGTGTGTGTGTGTGTGTGTGTGTGCGTGTGTGTGTATGAGGGACTGTGGAATGTCTGGGAGTGAGTAGACTGTATTTTACTGTTTGTGCCATCTCGGAGTTAGTATATCTAAGTAGGGGGGTAGGGGTTGCAGGGGGGCTTGCCCCCCTGCTTATGTGTAGTGTAGGTATGTGGATGTGTGGTGTTTTGTTGTTGTGTGTTTATTTGTTTTGTAGTGTGGGTGTTGTAGTTTATGTGTGGTGTATGCTGTGTGCTCGGGAGTTGTAGTTTCGGGATTGTGAAGGTTTGGTATTTAAAGTTTCGCCTTTATGGTTGCGAAATACTGACATTCAAGATTTCATTATTTCTCGCTTATAAAGGGAAGCCATATATATATATATATATATATATATATATATATATATATATATATATATATATATATATATATATATATATATATATATATATATATATATATATATATATATATATATATATATATGCATTTATATGGGTGGTGTGTGTGTGTGTGTGTGTGTGTGGCTGTATATTTGTAAGTGCATATGTGTGTATGTCATTATTTAATATGATTAAGGTTGTATATTTTATAAAAATGAACCATTTAGTCATGTTTTAAATAATTAACAGCAAATCGAATCTTTAAATTATCCATCTCTAACTATTTGCAATTTTCTGATGAAGTTCTCTGCTTATCAATGAAAACATTAATGTTTTGTTTTATTAAAGTGTTTTTGTCTTTGCCCAGCTCTGTGAAGGAAAGGGATGAAGCCCTGACTGTGATCTCAAAAAAAAAACAAAAAATGATGTTCTCCAAACATATTTTTTTCTTGTAGCTCTGCTTTTTGCTGTTATATTGATGCACAACTTGTTGCATGTCTTTTGCCATTTATCACAATAAATCACAATTTTCCTTTGCAAGCATAAATTTGCATATCATATTATAATTATACCCTGTCCTTACATGTGTATGCCGTAATGTATCGTTTTATCTATTGCTCTATAATCTACCGCTCTCTCTTTAAGTGTATATATAACAGTCACACAGACATACACACACACATACACACACAGGCACTTTTGATTATGCTGGATCTGTTATGCTAAAATAACATGTTAATCCACTAGATGAACTTGCAGCAGAAATTACCTTTACTTATGCTGTAATAAATTCTTTACTGAGACAGAAAGCAGTAAAGTAGGAACATTTTGCTGTGCTTTTATAAAAGTCATCTTTTTATAAGTAATTAAATGAAACAAGGACCATCTTGGAATGCCGATTATTTTTTTCAAAATTTACTGTCTAGCACATTCATGATGTGTTTGAAATACTGTTCTTCCTATGGCATCTTATAGTCAATAACGTTATCTCAGTAAAAGGTACAGTGGGTTTGGTATGAGAGTGATATTGCAGTTTTACCCTCCAGCTAAAGTAATACTGCATGCAGTATGATCCATTTGTATTGAATCGTTTGTTTTTTCTTAAGAAATTATTGCAGCACAACAATTTTTCATTCACTGGAACTGCATTATTTAGCCTGTAAGAACAAATGCAAGCTCACATCAGCTTCTGATTTATTGTGTAGAAATACAAGACAAACTGAATATGAAACGAACAAGAGAATATATTCATTTGGAAGCAATTACTGACTACTGTTTAGTAATGTGTTGTCCATTGTTACTGACGCGGTATATTTTACAGTCATTAGAACATAAAATGGCTCAGCATAACAGTGAGTCGTGTACATTTTCCTTATCTTCCTTTGCAGTGCCAGTGTCTCAGTTCACCAGCTGGCATAAGCCTTGGCAAAGACTGAGAGAAAGTTATTCAGTGTTGTCACTAAATAAAAAATAAGTCATGTGGTACTTTGATGTGATTCGGCAGACATCTGTTTCTCGAAGAACAATTATTTAAACAGTTCATTCTGGGATCAGTAAAGTAAATCATGCTCGCAGTAATGCCTAACAAAAATTCACTTAAAGAGTTTGTCAACTATTTTAAAGAGCTGATGGTAAAGAAAAACATTACTGGCTTTAATTGCATTTTCTTTCTTTCTTTCTTTCTTTCTTTCTTTCTTTCTTTCTTTCTTTCTTTCTTTCTTTCTTCCAAATAGCCTGAAAATATCCTGTGACTGGTCATGTTGCAACTGCATTTTCTTTGTAGAATAATTTCTTGTTCAGTTGCCTGTCAGTTTCTCCACTGAAAACATTGCATTCTAACAAACATTTAGGAGGCTTTATTGTAAGGCACTATCCAGCTGAGCTCATTGTTAGTTTAATACTGTTTCCTAGACAGCCTTGCTACTTTATAAATGTTGATATTGATCAGTCGTCCATCTTGTCTTTCATCATTCTTTTTCATTCACTTTGAAATATATTTCAGGTTGATGCTTGGTGTCACTTCTCTGCCATCACTGTCACTATATTTTCCTTATTCAAGTAATTACAAAGATGTGTACAGCATAATAAAATTAATGTAGACACTGTCGTCATAGAAATGTGGTTTAGGGAACACGAGAATGTAAGTATTAATGGTTGCATAAAATATAAATATAGGCACAATAAATTAGATGGTGGAATTTCAATTTATGCAAAGGGGAAACTTTTTCTGAACAAATGGAATATGAAATAAAATCTCTGATTGTGGCAATAAAAATTCTACACAATTCTCAATCTTTAATAATGGCAGGTATGTATAGAAATCCACATTTGAGTGCTAAAGGGTAGGACGTTTTAAAATTAGCTTATGATGGTAGCAAATACAGCAGAATAGTGATAGCTGGAAATTTAACTATGCTGTATACAAGCTTAAACACTTTTATTTCTAAAACAAGCTGATAATGGCACACTTCTTTATCCTTTACAAAAAGGCCTTATATAGCATGCTAACTTCAAACAGGACTGGGCAATATAGTAGATGTAGTCTTGATAACCCAGGATGCAGGGATGTAAATATTGCCCCATGAAATCTCATTAGCTGTTCAGAATATATCTGTTTCACTTGGCAGATGAATATTTGGGTAAACACCAGTCAACTACTTTTGTTCTACAAGGAAAATTATAAATTACGACACTGAGGATTGAACAGCATAGAAATTGAAACGAGTTCTAAATAAGTAATCAGAAAAATGCTGGGATACCATTAAATGTAAAATATGGATTTTATTTAAAGCATATAAACCACAAGTAACAAAAATAGGAGCATAAAAAGAAGTAAGACAGTATGGTAGCCATTTTAACAAGCTAGGTGAAAGGAAAAGCTTTTATTTCAATGTGCAACAGATGTTTCCTACAGAACATAATGAGTGATATATAAAAAATTATTGGACAATATTAAATAGAAGCTAGAAAGGCAAAAAGAATTTATGAAATTATACTGGCAAATATCACCAGTGATGAACGGCTTTTTACAAATATATTAGGAACTAAAATAGAATGTGATCACGTCATTAAACATTAATAACAAAAAATTACTACTGACATTCAGGACATGATTGATATATTTGAAAAATTTTCTGAAACACAAGGTAAGGGCTTATATTTGTGAAAAGAAATGAGTAGTGAAGAGGTATTGTTACAATGTCCAATTATTAAGGAAAGTATATTTAGGATTGCCTTGGAAAAAACTCTGGCCAAACTCCCATCTTGACTGGAAGTCATGAATGCTTTCTTCATAAAGAGAATAGTGACATTAAGGAATGAAAAGTCAATTACACTGATAGATCCTGTCAAATTATTGGTCAGTATACAGTTGAATTCTTATCAACTGACCCTTTTTCAAAAGATTATCTCTAAAAGATAAAAATAAAAACATGGGACAATCTTCCTTAATGCTGTCTGGTTTATTGATATTCCTTATGAGAGCTTTCATCCAGTAGACTTCATCAGATATTACTTGTAAAGAATATAGTTATACTGATGGTATCCAGTTTGACATATGTATATTTGGGAAATGTAAAAAATTGGCTATGTCCAGGTAAATGGAAACAACAACTATTTTGTTTTTAAATGAGGCACCACCAATGGCCAAAGAAATTGCAGACCAATTAGATTAAAGTGTTCTGTTAGAACGATTGATGAAGAATGGTGTGCTGTATCATTTTATTTTCAGGGAAGTTCACTTAAAACCTGTGTAATACATTTTATATACTCTGATAGACACACTGGATTCTAATATTCTTACAATTGTAATTCAATTGTATCCTGCAAAAGCATTTGATATTATTCCACAAAATATCATTATACTAGTATTGAAAAACTGTAATACTAATGATTATATAGTGAACTGGGTAAAGTATTGGTTAGAAGATAATCATTCATGTGTTAAAGTCAGAGAAATTATTTTAAGGTACTTCATGATACCAAGGAAAGTACCCCAGTGTTTGGCTTTAGACTGCACACTTTTTAATATATTTTTGAGCACAATGACCATTAAGGAAAATGCTGGACTCATGACTCAGAAATAGGAGGTATATGTAATATTTAAGGTCTACTTAGATAAACTGTTTACCTGGGCTAAAAACAATATGATTTGACGCAGATAAGTGTGCAAAGTTATACAAGGAGGCAAAAAACAAGCATTACCTATTTGCAATGACACAGGCGATCATACATCTACATAAATGAAAACCAACCACATTGACATATTTTCAGTTCAAATATTGTACATCAACTATCTTCTATATAGCCATTGCTAGTCAAACATTACAAAGCTCATTCGATTCCTGCCTTCCTTTAGACCTCATTCATCCCCAGAACATTCTTCTGCATATATTGTTCCCACAATTCATTTTTTCTATGTAATTTGCTCCTACCCTTTTCTAAAGATCCCACATCTAGATCTTTTATCTTTGTTACTATATTCACTACTTCTAGTACAGTTGGTTTAGGGTAGATTTCTTTTTTCTAGCAGTTGCTTTTTTGATAGCCACCAGAATTAAACAAAGCAAGGCATTACCATGTTTAGGCAATTCTGACTCTGCATCAAAGCTCAAAAAATAATTTCCTTAGTTACACTGATTTGGTCATCCAGTATTTCTGACAGAGTAGTCTGTAGGAAATTTTTAAATTCTCCCAATTCATTACACTCACAAAAAATATGTTCCTAATTATATCTTTTTCTCCATCATACCTCAAACATTTGCAATCTACCTGATGAAAAATTATTTGCTATCTCCTTGGGGTATAAAATTACCTATGCAAACTCTTCCAAGCAAAGATTCTAAATCTTCTAGATTGAGTTGCATATTTGGGAGCCATACACATGCCCACCTATTGTCTCTTTGTGAATTGCTTATCTAATCATTTTTCTCAATCCTTTCTAACCTCCTCTTACTGATTCTTATAGTTGATGGAAAATCATAAGCACACACACACACACACACACACACATAAAGACCTAGGAGCATTGGTTTCAGTCTCTTTGAACTTTCATACTCACATGGTTATTCAACTGTAAAGGTAATTTTAGAGCAATATCATAAGGAAATATAAGCATAATTTTACCCCTAATAAGGCAGTGATAAAAGCTTTACTGGAATATAACCTGAGTCTCTCTATACTAACTAAGGCAGATATTTATAAGGTGAAAAGGATACAATGATATTATATCAAAATAATTTATTAAGTGAATGAAAACTAATAGAAAGAGTAGTTAACTGAAATAAAATTGCATTTTATATACTGCAGGATATTCAGAAATTATGTAATATGGGCAGATAAGATTTAAGAAGAAAACATTTATAAGCATTTTAAGTATGAATGTAGAGAGTCATATTAGGGATACTCAGAAAAATAATTTACTGTTGTCAGTTGAAGGTAATAATTCAATGGCAAACAAAACTTCTCCCTGAATCTTGCTGGCAACATAATAAACACACTAATATGGCCAATGCAGCTATGTTTTATCGCAGAACCAAGAATAATATAGAAATAATTCAACTCAGTATCAGACTGAAACAATCAATAAATTACTACGCAAAGCATTCAATGACCAACATGTACAGACAGCATGGGGGAATACTCACCTCAAAACATACAATCTTACTACTGGTCCACTTACAACACTGCTTAATAAAAAACAACCAATACTCACAAAGAGTAGTGTAAACCATTACTGACTCTGTATTAGAGCAGGAGGAAAGTTAGGAAAAAGATTGACATCCTTTTTTATTCAAAGAGGAAGATCCCTTCTTCCACCCTTACTCTACCACCCTACCTAACCTCAGTGACAAAGAGTCTGAAGATTTCGTACCATGGCAACATATAATTAGCTCCCCTATCTCAATAGCTCCAGCTACCTCTCTTCCCACCCATGAACCTATCAACTACCTACCCATTTACTTATTGCCCTTTCTTAACATCTACCTCACCCCCACCCCCTTCATATTATGCCTATTAATGCAACTCCTAAATTCCCAGTCCTCCTCATAGGCAGGAGTTTAGTGACAATAAGCCTGTCTAATGAACTCCCTTTATTTTCATACCAGAGTAGCAAGAGTTTGGAACAGGATACCAATTAATGCTAACTTTTAATTTATGTGCCTATAAAAAGACCATACATGGACATTTATTTATTTTTTATACATTTGCTAATGAGATCAGCCCTGTGTACACAAGTGCCTCTTTTCAGGGTTGACCGGGGAGCACCGTTTGGTCAATTGATTTGCACATAATCATACAACAGACAAATGCACATTTAATGAAGGAAGTCATGTTCTTTTGACTACAGGAAGCAAATCATTAATAGCTCAGCGCTTTACTCATCTCTGTTAACTGCCAGAATATTTTGGTGACAATGCTTTTGCACCTAAACAACCAAAAACATAGGTCTTCATATGACAAGACTTGAGCCTTACTCAAAACATTAAATGATACTATATTACATTGTTTGGCAAAGGATACCACACATTTGAGTCTGCTCTTGTTTTTTCTTCTATTTTATCCAGTCTTGCTTGTTCATTTTATGCTTCAGCATATTACCAATGCCACTGGAAATGCCAGCTCCAGTTTTATCATCCTAGATATGAAGACCAGATGTCGGGTACCTTGGTGTGCATCATCATTTGAACAACAGTCCTGCCTGTTTCTAAATGGTCAGATTATTTTGCCTTCTGCATTTGTTACCTGAAGCTGCCTCTATTCATTCTTATTGAAATACCATGAAGCTTTATCAGTCTGTTGCAGCTACCTGTTTTGCAATAGCAAACTGAGACAAATGTCTCCATGCCATAGAAGAAGAACAAGCCTTCTGTCTGAATCTGTTTTATATGTTTGTTTATCTTCCCATGAGATATGCTCTTCTCCCTTTATCCCATGCACAGCCTTCCTTCATTACCTTCCCTTTCTATTTTAGTTTCTTATACATCAAAACAAGGCTCTTTTCTTAGAGAAATATAACTTTCCTTCAACCCCTCACTTTATACTGGATCTATATCATATGATCAAAGTTCCAAAACTTTGAATCATTAAAGGTCGAACTTTAATGATCAAAGTCTTGGAACTTTGAAAATAAAATAAAAAAAGTTAAACAAACAAACAAGAAAAATCCCTCAAAGCAGGGGGGCAAGCCCCCTGCACCCCCCACACCCCCGCTACTTAAATATACCAACTCCGAGATTGCACTACAGTGCTGAAAAGGGAAATCTTCCCTTTCTGCACTATACAACGATCTCCATTATAAGATTTGAAGTTTTAAAACTTCGATCATTAGGGTTCCACCTTTAATGATTCGAAGTTTTAAAACTTCAATCTTATGATAGGGACCCTTTATACTTTATGGTCATCCTTGTGCATTTTCTTCTGCTTTTTGTTCTCCCTTTTCTTACCTTCCTTTCCCTCCCATTTATGTGATGAATAAGGTTGGCATTTTTCAATGGACACCCACAGTGCTCTGTGTGGAGACTCAGCATTTTTGCTCTTGGCGAGTAAAGCTGTAGCTACATGGTGCTTCATTATGTACATGTAGATACACTGGCTCGGTCTCACTAGCTGGCTTTTGCTGTGATGCACATCAGTCTGGTCTCACACACACACACACACACACACACACACACACACACACACACACACACACACACACACACACACACACACCCTACATTTCCCATTCACACTTTGTTTCTTTTTAATTATGTGGAATTTCTTCTGAGGCTGCTGACAATGTTAAATGCCTATTACATGTATAATTAGTTGAACAGCTCTTTACACAGTAAATCCCTCAAAATATTAGTGCTGCGCAGATGCACATTGCTTCTCTGTGAATGCCAGCCAACAAGTGTTAGCAGTATTTCTCTTGTCATTTCACATTGCCAAGATATATCCTCCTTACACTACTTCAAAAAGAATATGCTAAATCATGACCTTCACTTAGAATGGCTGGTAAATCACATTTGGTCTGAAGGGAAAGATCCTCATTATATATCCTGTATATGACACAACACCACATGCCTGCACAGCAGATCACACTAAATCCTACAGTTATTCTTAACTGCACAAGATAGGCTATTTTGTTTGTGTCTTGCCCCATTTCTTCAAAGATGTAAGTATTCCAAAAGGACATGTTCACTGCTAAGAGGCTACAGTCTTTATGGGCAATTTGAAGCCTAGCCAATTTCTCTCAAAGGTGAGAATCAAACACTGTATCTTGCTGCTGTGAAGTAAGCACTCTAACCAGTGTGCACCCTTCCTGAAAGCATACATTCTTGCTCCCCAAAATATCCATGGCACATCTTATTATGAAGGATAACTTGGAAACTGCAAAGAATAGCTGCTTTACATTTATAGCTAAAATCACAAAACTGTTCCACCAGAAATTATTTCCTCTTATGTCAGCCTGTCTGAAAGTACAAATGAGCAAAAGATAATGTTTGTAACCTCACAAAATATAGCAGAGGACCTATACACAACTACATTTAACATTCTCCAGACATCCTTTAGGGCCATGATCCAAGACAGAAATAAAAACAGGGCTGTTACCATATCTATTAAAGCATGTGTCCATTTCTGTGATTGCATAGGGGCAAATTACTCTACAATAGCCTGAAGGAAATAAAGTACCAGTTCAACTTTATAAGTAAACCATTTAAGGTGTGAAATATTATGGTATACCCCATTCATTAAACATACTGCACACTTCTTTAGAAAGTAATAAATGCACACTTGGCATGGTAAAAGTCCTGCAGAGTTTTCTAGGCTACCAGTTCAAAGAATCAACTGCTAATAACCTTGGAAAACAAGAATAACAACATCCCTCCTCAGTACATTTCTAACAGCTGTCTGCATGTATAGTGCCCGACATTCTAACCATATCCCATGCTCACCCTACTACTCTATTGACCCCATATCTTCTGGCTTTATAGACATCTGTCTCTTGCTGCAAGTTATGATAACTCCAGAATGTTTGTAACACATTACAGAAAAAAATCGACCACAAACCCTTACTCTTTGATATCATCAGTGGTTTTCTTAACGTCATAATGAATCTGATGATTGGACTGAATACCGCAGTCCTTTATTCTGATCACTGCTAAGTTCTTCTCTCTAATTATAATGTAATTTTTTGATGTGTCAACAAGGAAAGAGTGGTTTACAATCAAAATGATGATTGGACTTCCGTATGTCCAATCGCCCAGTTCGACAATTTGAAACAACGAAAAAAAAATGTTGAAATGCACAACAGCAAATGCTAGTGTGCATTCACTGTTGTGCATTTCAATATTTTGAATGTAGATCGCACTGTAGTTGGAATCGGAAATGTACCCTTTTCCTCACTGTAGTGCGATCTCGGAGTTTGTATAAGTAGCAGGGGCTGTGGGGGTGTAGCCACCCTGCAAAATCATTTTGTTATTGTTTGTATTAAAGTGTAGTATTTTCGGTAAAGTCAACATTTTTGAGATGTCATCTGTACCAAACTGCTGCATTCTACATTTAGTTCATTTGTTCTTGTGATTTCTGATGTTTTGATTTGGAAATCTGAACACTCTCACAATGTCAGTGCAACAATATTATAGTAAACCGAGATTGATTATGTTTACTTTATTTGGTCTGTAACTTCCACTACTATTGTCCACCTCATGAATTGCTGGCACTCAGTAAATCAGTTTAATGCACATGGCCAAGATGAATGTCTACCTTATGGATCTGCTTGACATATATGTAGCTTGGTATGCTGGATTTCTCCTCCCTGCTCTTTTGTAACCGATATTATCATACTAAATGAAATATGTTAACTGGGTTGCAACATTCAAGTATTTTGCATTTGTCAGTTTGTAAATGAATTTAATCCTGAACAGCATCTAGCATCTGAAATGATGCATTTATAAAGATAATTTGTATATTCTCTGTAGTTCTCACTGTTGTGTCCAGTATTTATTAGTTAACTTATTGTTTTAGGAAGTTAGCAATATTAATGCTCTTACAGCAGAATACATGTTTTATTTGAAGGCAATGTAAAACAGGACCATGATAATATTTATTCTCAGCTGTATTCTTAAAAGCCCACATGTTTTAAATTATTGAACTATTTCAATTTCAGAATCACCTGGAGTATATTTGACACTGTGCCAATGAAAGCATAATACTTACTGGACTAATATAAAACAGCTTGAAAGGATGAACAGTCACGGGTCACTGGGAAGAACTGCTTTCCTTAATGTGATTTATGTTATCTTAATCTTGTGTTCAAAGCACTGTACGTTTTTATACCTCACTATTTCATTTAGACAATATCAGTCTATGTCTTTGAAGAGATTCTGGAATCACTTCTCAAATTCTTGGATAAGATCAGTGTAATATCATATGTAGAGTAATCATGTTTTTGTTTTCCCAACAAAATGGCTAAAGAAAACACAGTTTCCTGCACACTATAGTGTTCTAACTGTATCTAAATGAGAGAGAGATAATGTTTCCGGATTGTGTAACTGATTCACTATTCTTGTTGCATCCCTACCCTTTCTATTGTGGCAGAAGGAAAAGCAGGGTGAATACAACACTATTAAAAATGGTTGCTATTGTAGAAGACTGAACCAGGGATTCAATAAACTCTGTGTAGGCTTCGTGCGAGGCCTACCCAGAGTTTACATGTTAAAGTGAAGAGCAGCAGCACTAATTGCATACTGATGTTGCTCCTCATGCTTAGATGAATACAAGCAATGTTTGGTGGACAACATTGCTGCTGGCCAAGAAAGCCTGCAGAGCAGCACGAATGCAGAATGAACATGCATACAAGTTTGCCTATGAGCAAACCTGCTTTTCTAAATTGTGCAGACAGCCACAATGACTACCAGGATGAAAATACTGCAATAACTGCAGTATTAACACATTACAGAAAAATGTACTCCTTACAATGTACGCTACAAGTATCTTCAGACTGAAATAAAAGATGGTAGGGTGAACAGCAAGGGCAAATGCAATGAAACTTAAATAAAGTAAGCAGGGGAAGTATGTTGATTAAAATGATAACAGACATGAATGATAGAAATGAAGAAAGAGGAAGTGGACATGTAAAATATGGCAATGTACCCCAGGCAGGATATGCCAATGTATGCACATTTCCAAGATGAGTCTGTAACATAACATTAAGCACATATGTAGACAGCACAGTACATACTGCTGTTTATACCTCCTTTGTGAGTTATATGTATATCATCATACATGATACTATACATGTGACTGTCACACAAGATAACATGTCAATGGAGATGAACGGTTGTGATATAAACATCACTGACATGCTGACTGCAGAGGACATTTAGCAAGGATGCTATATGCAATAGTGGGTGTGTGCATGTTGTGCAGATCTGCAAACTGACTTGCTTGAACATGACTGAAATATCAGAATACCTCATAACCAATCATGGAGACAGAAAGCAACAGGCTCATGGACAACTGCTGACAGAAGCATGCACAATCAGAAACAATTCTAAAATATTAACAATATTAATTTGTGACATTGATAGACTAGGTAAGTTTAAGTCATT
The DNA here is from genome assembly GCF_019279795.1 of Protopterus annectens. NCBI lineage: Eukaryota > Metazoa > Chordata > Ceratodontiformes > Protopteridae > Protopterus > Protopterus annectens. The sequence continues at coordinate 1,954,769,530 of NC_056728.1, forward strand.
ATACATGTTCTCCAGGAACAGATGTACAACTATAATAATTACCAGTATTCTATAAGGGGAAGTCACCACCCCTTTTCCAAAAATAAACTGTCTTTAGGGGGGGTTAAGTGGGACAATGTTACATCTGGAGATGAATTCTGGGGCAATCCTGGCCATTTGAGAGGTTTGCATGTCACATAAGTCACGACCCACACACAGAGGAATCAAACCCATGCCATTGATATTGTCAATGATCTCTGTTATTTAATGGGTTCAACACACAGTAAGACATATCACACATGCATCTTGTATGACACCTTGAAGGGAATTCTGTACTGTCAATTCCTAATAGGTATGCATAACAAAGAATAGTTCTGTATGGGCAACATGATGTGTGCAAACTCACATTGCCAGATATAATACACTTGACTGAATCATCCCTGCTTGACATAGGTATCAGTCATAAGGATCTCAACACTTACAAACAAACACTATTACGAGTGGATTCCTGACCCACTGTTGTGCATTGTGCGCATCTGCCACATGTAATAACAATGGATATTGTCTGAAGCATCTGCAATTGATGTGTGAACTAAGAACCGGTGTGTTGATATGAATGGTACAGCAATATGTGTGACTGATTGCCAATGCATCAGCTATGCCCATGTCACAAAAACTACACCTAAGCAAAGAAACACCTATGCATCAGTCTATCAGAATTTACTATTTTTTTTAAAACAGAGCTAGGAAAGAAATTCACGAGTTATGAATCAGGACAGAAAGAGGAAGAAATGTATGCAATAATGCAACAAACTTTAGTGGTTAATATTTCAGGCTTTCTTTTAACTGCAGATGAAATCACTCAATTAGAGAAATATGGGTTGGGAGGGTGGCCTAATGGTTAAGGTGTTTGCCTTACAAACACAAGGTCTGGGGTTTGAGTCTCACAAGGGATAATTGGCTAGGCTTAAAATGGCTTGCAAGGGCAGTTAGCTTAGTACTAATCTATGAACCTAAGAAAGGCCTGACTTTCACCCCCTCCATTATGTTGGATTTAACTGAATTTGTAGTAGACATTAGGTGTTTTGGATGAGTTTTTTCTCATTTAATAAAGGTGTTTTTAACAGCCATGGTGGTGGAGCCAGGATTTAACTTTGTTGTTTGCTGTCTACTTTTGCCTGCAGTCCACCTTTAGTAGTGAAAGGTATTTTTCTTTGAACAAAATCTCTGTTGTTGTTCCAGCGGTTGCAGATGTATGATGAGCTACATGCAAAAGGGTGCATTGTTCTCAGTTACTGTTGTGATGAGGGCAGAGTACGATGAAATTACAACGTCCTTTGATCTGGATGACAAGCCCATACTTTTGAGTTGTGCCACATAGAAGGTTTTTGTTATCACTGTGGACACATATTGGTTGAACTTTCAATTACTGTCTACCTGAGTACCCAGATCAAGTACCACATAGTCATCTCATTGAAGTGTGATGTCTATAATGTAATTAGCTTGGATAGTTGATTTACATAAAGGGATAATAATGTTTCTTGGACATTTAGTATGTTTCTATAGCTCTGGCACCAATCATTTGTTTGTGTTAAAACTTTCTGCAGTATATCGATACCATTACTGGGTTCAAGGATTGCCCACAATTTGCAGTTATCTGTAAAACTGGTTTGACAAAGGCTTTCTAAATTTGCCTTGACTTCTATGATTTAAATAGCAAACAGGAAAGGGTCTAGTACAAAGCTGCGTTGGGCTACATGCTTAGTGATGTACTTGCTTACGGCCAGTTGAGACTGTTTGTCTTTAATACCTGAGGGTGGAATTGTGTCAAATTCCTTGGCCAGGTCAAGTTATGTGGGATGCACATTCTTTCCTTCATCCATGACCTTTGTGACCTTCTTGAAGAAATCAACCAGATTTAATGGACAAGATCTAGCCTTAGTGAATCAAAAATGGGTTGTTTACACAGTCAGGAGATTACCTATGCTCATGTTGATAAGGTCCATGATGATTCTTTCCACTGACTTACAGATGAGGCTAATCAAACATATGTGTCTATAATTCCCTGTGTCAGGTGATGGCCACCCCTTTTTCAGATAGATGATTGTTGCTGCCCACCATTCTGTCAGAAAATATCCATTGTGGAGGCTGTAGTTAACTAAGGATCCAACAGTGTATGCTGGGTCATGTTTTAATTTATTGATAAGGCAACTTGGGATGTTGTTAGAGCTCATTGATGCAGTGTTTTTAGACTTAGAGAGTGCAGAGATGACCTGCTCTGTCGAGAAAACATGCTGAGTAATGTTTACATGTATGCTTTGTGTGGCAACCACTGGGGACATCGGGGTGATATCTGATCCAAATCTTCCAGCCATCATGTTATCTACTGCCTTTGGATGACTATTGTTGTTGCCATCCATAAGCATCTGTGGTCAATCTCTTAAGAATTTGCCCTTAAAAAAATGATTTGTGAGAACATCGCTAAATACAACTTGGGGTATGTATCACATGACACATAGTGGAACTGTTAGCACAGTTGTACAACTCTACTATTTCACATCATTAAATCACTTGCACATCATATGCCTATATGTTTACGAGTGTAAAGGTGTGTTTGATGGCTCTAATATCATATACAGCCACACTGCAAATGAGGTGGATGTAGTTCACTTGACATAGTTAATGACATAAATGCTGACCGTTACACAATACTGCTGGCAACTACTGAATAATCCTTGTGAACAGCAACATGCTTGTGCATACAATGAATTTATCAAGGCTGAAACTGAATCTGAACTGGTTATATGTTTGCATATACCAGCATTACAATATGTGGGTGAAACAGGGCATATTTGTCCATCCAATTAGTATGATTTAATATTGCTGTATGTCACATAGCATTTTCTGATGGTAGTTATACACATGCATACATGTGCCATACTGCAAGTGTCACTGTGATAGCTGAATAAAAACTGTAGAGAATGTTAATATACTCCACTACAAAAACACATGCCTTAGTAAGACAAGACTACACATAGCATCATCCAATGACAACGGTCCTCGGGAGACATATTACTACAACTGTTGTGGAATGAACATTTAATCAAATGGTAGCAGAGGCCAACAATACATTATATCAAATCTCAGAGTGCAATACACTGCTGTAAAGCTACCATACATCCACAGCTCAACACAGTGCATGTGGATGGCAGCAGCATTGACATGTACAATCTTCATTGTGTCATAGGACATTACTAGGCTAATGGCCAACATCATATAAATTCATAGCCATTATTCTAGTCTTCATATAAGATAGTATGGGTACTTGAATATGCATGTATGTGTTTAATTGTATTACATATAGGCTCTGTCTATATATGACATGTGGACCATCCTGTGACAGAATTAACAATCACACATCCAGTGGTTTGCAGAAGGCTTGAAGAGGGTCATAGAAGGGTTGTGCTTCACAATGTGTATAAACATCTTTGAGATGATGACATCCTCCAGTGTTCAGCATAAAATATATTATGTTGGCAGATGGAAAAAGGGGATGTTGGATTAATGGGATATGTTAAAGGTTCTCCTGACTGGGATTCAGATGAAAAGAGATTCAAAGGATCATATACTGGCTGTATTATCCTACCACCCACACATACACACACACAAACACACACAAACACACACACACACACACACACACACACACACACACACACACACACACACACACACACACACAGCAATTGAATGAGGTCAGATGTGAACATTAGGCCTGTGCATGTATACAAATTGAATTCCATACAATACAACAGTGGCACCACCATAGATGCCTGATTTTACATTGTCAAAGTATACTTTATCAAGGATGACAACATCACTGAATGCTGAGAAGAAGATGTTGGGAGGAGTGTGTGGCATTGATGTGGAGTCATATCTTGGTGCAAAATAATTGTCTCCATACTCATATTTGAATGAACACACCCACAAATTGTCTGCTGAGAGATTAGAACCACAAGCTATCTAACTATACAAGCTAGAGAACACAGTAGTTAATGCTTGTGCTAACACAGACAGCTGACAGCAATGCTGCAAGAGTGCCATTTACAGAGGATCATTTCAACACTGTATGTTGAGAATAAGAAGTGGGCAAGAGTGTCTGACATAGCTGTGGTCTCACATGATGTTTTTTAAATTGTCTTCAGACTGATAGTTAAATGAACACACACACACACACACACACACACACACACACACACACACACACACACACACACACACACACACACACATACACACACACACACACACACACACACACACACACACACACACACACACACACACACACACACACACACACACACACACACACACACACACGTTGACTACTGTGAGATTAAAACTCTTACCTAGCTGTAAAACACTGTACTTAACAATAGCACCATGGCACAAATCTGACTTTCATATTGTCAGAGAATACTTTATAGAAGATGACATCATCAGTCTCCTGAGAAGAGAAGATGTTGTGAAGACTGTATGAAATTGCTATGTAGTTATGCACCACTATAAAACTTTGTTCTCAGTGAGACTTGAGACTCATATTTACCTGACTGCACACACATGCACACACACACACGCACACATATGCACACACATACACACACACACACACACACACACACACACACACACACACACACACACACACACACACACACACACACACAAACACAATTTGACTGTTGGGCAATTTGAATCCTCTACTTAACTAGCTAGTCCAGCTACAGAGCACAGTACTTAACATTCCCACCATCACAAAAGTCTGATATATATATTTTTTATTGTCATAGTGGTCTTTATAGAGGATGAGATTATCATAATATTGCAGGTAATGTATACTGTTATGAGACCTGTGTGCAAAGTCTGGACTTCAGATTTGCTTTTGTGATTGTAATGTTACAAAATTATTTAAGTCATATTGTTAACACATATGAAATAAGCTGTCATAAATACATGTTGCAGACCTGAGACATAGATGTAGCTGTTTCTCTGTATGTTGTGTACAGAACATACTCAGTCACCCGCGCGCACACACACAAACACACAGAGTTTGGAAACAGCAGGAATACAAGTGTTGATGAATATTTGTTCATATTCTGATGAACTGATGTCCACACTAATATATTTTCAAACAATATCCATGTGTTTTGATTGGTGATGACCAATGGCTAGTGTCAGGAATGCAGTTTTGCTCTTTATTTCTGTAGTGCAGTTGAGATTAGTCCTATTACTTTTGGAGGTAAATTCTGAGTTAACCTGATCCAAGTGCCCAAAAGTCTGTTAATCGGAATTAAACTCTTTGAACCAGGAACAGTTTCCATTGTTCCTCAGGTTCAACAACTGGAATTAAAACACTTAAAATTTTCAATAACGAGTCATTGTCCTTTCTGAATAGATCGAGTTCATTATTGTTTCAAGGCCGATGAGATACATCATTCTCTGTTTACTAAAGAAAAGAAAAGACAATGACTCATTATTGAAAACTTTAGGAGTTTTAACTCCAGTTATTGAACCTCAGGAACAATAGACATTTTTCCTGGTTTCAGAATTTAATTCCAATTAACAGACTTTTGGGCACTTGGATCAAGTTAACTCAGGATTTACCTTCAATAGTTCTGCCATGGGCTTGGTCATGATCTTCTTGACTAAACAAGGGTATTCTTCTCATCGTATGTACTAATTCAAAAATTAGACCTATTACTTAAATATCCATTTGCTAGTGCAGTGCTGCAAGGCACACAAGTCTATGTCTTCAGTGAATAACAAGTCCCTTCCCTTTTATCGTGTTAAACAATTCATTTTGATGGGATGGAGGATAACTGAGCAATAACCATAGTAAGACATGCAAAACACCTGTTTACATGGGTTCCTATCAGATGAATGAGTTTTTAAAAACTTGAAATTCACATGGTCGAGACCATATAATCTGCTTTTTGAAAACCTGAAGCTTTTGAATGGAGATCGCAGTAGAGTGAGGATCAGGAAATGTATCCTTTTCCCCACTGTAGAGCAACCTCAGAGTTGGTGTATATAATTTATAGAGGGTGTGGGGGGCACATGAGAGGTTCAGAGTGGCTTGCCCCCCCTGAAAAAATGTAAAAAAGGTAGATTTTTAGAGTTGTTTTGTGTTGTTTTTGAAGTTTGAGTTTTCGGAAACTGGATCATATGGTCTTGACCATATAAATTTTTTGAGTTTCTGAAAACTCAGTCTTCTGACATCGTCCCATTTACATAGCCCATCGCCAAGAAACTCATTTGTGTGAATTATGGCAAAGTGTTTACCCATGTGAGATACACATTTCATTATACTTGAGAAATAGTAATGCATATATGCTATGGGAGAAATAGCTGACAGATACTATGCATTCATACTGTAGTCTATATTGGAAATGTTATGTCATAACTTTTATGACATTAGGAAGTGTTTCTACTGCCTTTCTCATTTGCGTTAAGAGATGAGAAAACGTGGTTCGCTATTTAAATTGGGAAATAGTATTTTACTTATTGCTTCGCCTTTCTTCGTGCAAATAGGTTGTGTCAGTATGTGGCTGTTACACTCTGGACAGTACTGACTATAAAAAATAAAGCTTTGGCTTATCTTTCAATGGCAGTAGGTGTAAGATCGGTTAGCTCATGGTCAGAGATCAGATAACACAGGGATCAAATCCAGCTCATTTAATTGTTTTTACAGATGTTGTCAGGATGCCGTTACCTAAGTAAATGAGATAATTACTGCAAATGTGATAAACAATGACTACAGTAAAATATGTCTTCCAGAATTTTTATCATAAATGCTTACTTTTATACAATTGCACATCTATCAGTTGTTTTGCAGGCCTCACTGCAAAACACAACTTGTGTGTACTGCTTTCTAGAAATGACAAGGGGTGGTACATGTTTTGAAATGATTATTTCTGACTCAAAAGATATGCTGACTATTAGTGCATGGCCATATATCCTGAAAAGTGCATATCGTATGCTTTGTCACAGTAAGGGGAGTTTGCACATCACATTAGAGGAAGATTTCATCCATCATCACCTGAACATGTTACTAACAGAATCCTACAGATGATTTTAAAACATTGCCCAGTACATGAGCACTGATAAACTCTTGAATTAAGGTAATATGTTAGTATTTTCCATCAGCAGATTCAAGTCGGTCTGCAGACACCATCTATCAGCCTAATAGATACATACACGTACGGAGAATTTGGATGAATGGGATAAATACAAAGAGAGTTGAACATACACATACCAGTGTTGTTTTTTAATGGCACATTAATGGTCCTCTTTTTGGTCTTTCATCATTATTAACATTACATGTGGTGTAGCATGAGGTAAGTGACATAGGGGTAGAGATGGCTTAGGAGAGAAACAACAGACTTATACAAGCAGAACAAGGTTAGCTAAATATGTCACATCATTGGGGATGGATGTCACTTCAGATACTCATTTTTGGGCAGTAATCAATACATCTCCCATGAAAAATTATAACTTTTGCACATTTTAATATGTCGGTGATTAACTACATAATAAGCGTATATCATCACATTAAGAATTGATGATGCATCTGTAATCAATCCATTGAAGCTATTGTCAAAAAACAAACGTTCAGACCACTCTGCAGAGTACATTGCATTTTGTTAAATTCAGCAGTCTATCTAACTATCAGAGAAAATGTTTTAAAGTACTGCCTCTACTCTGCTTTAACACCGTGTTCCTTTAGTGCAACACATTTAAGTAGCATTGCACTAAGATAACCGGACTAGTGCGACTGAAGGCAAAAAGGCACCTGGTAGCCATTCACTACCACTCAACACTGGTGTGTGATGCCGGACTCCATGTAAATGTGGAAGACAAAAAAAAGGCTTTATTAGGGGCCATTTCTAGCCATGTGTGTGTGTGGTGTGTGATTCTATTTCTTGACCTGGTTAAAGCTGTAAAAATGAGGTAGATAGGAAAGTGCTGAAATTTGGGGACAAGCAGAGGGAAGGACAAAGGGAAAGCAGATAAGGAATTTGCAGAAGGGAATTAGGCACTTCTTTAACAGTGTAATGTGTAATGTGAACATTTATAGAAAATTGGATGAATGTCACCATGATACAGATGGGTGACAACAGTGCAACCATGTTGTATAGCCAATTTGACTAAATCAAGCATGTTGAGAAGATAAATATGAAAAGTACAGAACTATGTACAGGAAAAAGTTCCAAGCATCAGCCTTACATTTAGACCTGGTATAGCCCCCCCCCCTGCAGCAGTATACAGCTGTAGGTCTTTACAAAGATGAAAATGTATTTTTTTGACTCATCCAAACCCCATCTTTCAGCCTTGAATTGGGCGCCATCCTTCCCAGCTCCTGCTATGTCTGCACAGATTCTCCAACAGCAATAAAAGTATTTTCCTGACAATTTATGATATTGCATTTTAAAACTAGTGCTCAAACTCACACTACCATGCCAACCACTTATGTGTGATGTTAAGTGGAGAGCAACACTGCCAAACAGTGAAGAAGACAGTTTATTAAATAGGAAGGATAATGTGACATTTGGCATCAACTAATGGCATGTGTGCTGCTATACCTAACAACAGTTTGTCCAATGGTCAACACTGATATGTTAAATGACTTGCCATTTAAGACATCAGTTTAAAGGGATCAGTTTTATGAGTTGACACAGATTTTGTGGGTCCTTATAAATTGATAAAAGTAACTTGTACAGTGTGAGATTCAAACCTATGTAAAATGAAGAATACATGTATCTCCACATAGGTGTTTTTCCTCATTGCCATATAAGAAGTGTTTGCCAACCATGGCCATTAATAATATAACCTGAATTATATTTAAATTAACCATGTGTGTGTGTGTGTGTGTGTGTGTGTGTGTGTGTGTGTGTGTGTGTGTGTGTGTGTGTGATATAACAAGGCCCTGGTTTATGCATTCTCAGTTGTGATGCAAGGGTAATGTGTGGCAAAATACTGCAAATGCATATACTTGTATTGCTTTCACAGTAGATTTTTGAGTCCTGTTTCAGAACACACAATACATTCTGTTTTACAGCTATACTTGTCTTATGAGAGATGTGTAAATGACTGTTAGTAAACAATAAAGTCCATCACAGGTAAGAAAATATATATTTAGTTACAGAACCATAGTATTTTCTATCATTTTCCTTTAAATGTGTAATAAAAATAAATGACAATGAAAAACAATTTTCAGAAAAGGCATGAGAGTTTTGCTATTATTGATTAAAATGATAAATGTGTGGTGTTTTGTTAAAAACTCACTGAAGTTATTTCCAAATCTTGTAAGTGTATCCTCACTGACTCACCCACTGCATTAATGCTTGATTGAATTGATGTTGTGTTATCCTTCCCTCTCACACTAGTCATTCACAGTTGCAGGCAATTAGCAACTAACAATGGTGTAGAACCTGTACTATGTTTACATCTGCTTCACAAAGTCAAAAGTTTAGTATTCAGGAATTCTAATGCGATTACACATCATGTGCATCTTCACAGTTCTCAGGGGGCTGAATCTACTGTATAAAAAGGTAACGTAGGGAACTTGAAGGTGAGGAAACCTGTTTATTTGCTCAAAACAGAAGACTGGCATTCCTTTAAAGGTGATTTATTTGCAGATAAAGCTTATAACTTGGTTGATGTATGCTTGGATTATTTAAGTACATTTTCATTTTTTAACTGTTACAAATGTATTTATCTATCCAGCAGAAAATGGAACTTTCATCTGTATTCACTTTTTATACTTCACTGTTGGCATATGTATGTTTGGCAGGCATTTACATTTCAGAGATAGACAGGCTATACTTTCAGTACAACTATTATTCTAAAACTAGATTTTACAATATTCTGTGTTATTGGAGAGAAATGTTATGCACGTGTCAAAGACACTGGTGTTATGCTTCTGAGATGGCCCAGGGCAACCTCCACAAGTGTGGTGGCCACAGTGAGAAGTGAATGTCATTCATCAACTGATTTTTTTGTTTTGACTGTGAGCACATCCTGATAATTATGTGGAAAGCATATATACATGTACTTCTATTGTATTCCTTGGTTTGTAAAAACCTTCATAAGTTTGGTGTTTGGAGGATGGGGAAGCCAAATACCACTCTGTTGTCTGAGAAGAAAAGTGTTCCAAATGCTTTTGTTGAAAATGTGTTATGCATTCTAATATTTCTATGGGAAACATATACATACATTACTTATGTGGTATTCCTTGGTTTGTATAAACCTTTGTTTGTGTGTGAGGGGGAGGAGGGTCACCCAACAAACCTTCAGTTGTATTAAATGAAAAAATTGTTTTAAGTGCTTAATATTGACAAAAGGGTATACAGACTGATTATTTTTTGTAAGTAATACATTAGTTATGTCATATTTATCTGTTTTATCTTTCTATGTTTTATGCAACATGTGATTATGGCACCCAAGCCTACAAATCCACAGAAAGCCTCTTTAAGTGATACAGTTAATTAGGTGATTATACAGGGTCTAAGGCACCATGGAGCCTTTCTGCTTTGAGAGAGGACATGGTGATATGGCTGCCAGAAAAGAGATTTGGATCCAGTTAGTCAATGATGTCTACTCAGCTGGAGGTTACAGCAGAAATTATGAACAGGTGTGGTATCAGGCCAGAGATACGAGTTCATCAGCCTGGAGTAGAGCAGCTGCAGTTGCCTAAGAACAGCTGACTACAGAGGGTGGTTCTGCTAGTGAGTCCCCACTGACACCTAATGAAGAGATTTTGTCCACTGCAAGAGATCCATACAACTCAGTGAAAACTGCATACTGTGTGTTTTATGTCAGTGCTGTTGTGGCTGGGAGGACAAGTGTGTCCTAGGAGTAGCTTCCAGGTAAGCTTACATATGGCAAGTTTTATAATTGCTTGTAAAATAAAATATATAAATTGACTACTACTCTCTGTGATTTTTTTGTATGTGTACCCAGTGATAAGTAAATACAGTTATACAAGAGAATTGTTCAGTATGCATGGGTGTGGGTGGACGCCTCAGCCAAATTTCAGTTTCAGATATTTCTTACAGGGCATATAATTGTGTATTCACTGTCCCCCTGTGTTATTACCATTGTGATGCTTAATTGCCATGCTTACGCTTCTTCATTTGCTCCAGAACCATCCTCTCTGCAAAGTGTGGACATGGTAAGCAAATGTTTATTGGCTTATTAATGACCATTATTAGATATATAATTATCTGTATGTGAGATGATGGTGTAGTGAGTATCTGTCTTACTGTACCATCAGCAATTGTGTAACCAGAGTTACTTTGTTATCATATATATTGGTTTACTATTTAGTGCATTAGTAATTCCATTATTGTGTTTGTTTATTATAAGTTCATAGGTTCATAGGATGATACTAGGCTATTGGCCCAGATGGCCTTATAAGAATAGCCAAGAATTTTGCCCATGTTCCCTCAAAGCCAGCAACTTATTATCACAGGTGATCCTGAGAGTATAAGTATAGGATTCCTACCATCTGATTTCAGAGTATCAGTAGGCTTTGTGCATGATGGTGGCCAAATAGAGGAACAGTTGGGGGGGGTGCAGAGATTGAATTTGACACTGAGGTTGTGACTCACACATCCCCTGTATTTCCTTCAGACACATTAGGCCTATGCATATGCATTCTACTGAGCCCTCAGATATTGAGCAGGTTGAGGGGGACACACTTGATCCGGGTGGTGTGGTAACTGTGGTTTCAAGGCCAGTTGACTCTGGCCATAGCCAAAGTGTGGGTGAGGTTCCACAAAGGAGGGTTGGTAGGGGTGTTCAGAGGAGGCCTGTTGTCTCCCATCCACCTGCTCCTGGTGTGTCATTACATGCCATTTTAAGTATGTTTATAACCATCATGGAAGGACAGGCATGTTCCACTAGGGTCTCTGAGAACATACTTAATGTTCTAGATGTGGCACAGGCTGACATGCATGACTGTCTCTGCTTTGTGGCTAATTCTATGGATCAAATGAATGATACATTGGAAAAGCAGCGTCTCTGATGGAACATCTTCTGGGAGGAAGACAGCATTCACTTGGTCATAGCTCTGCAACATGATCTGATGTTATCCAATGTGGCCCAATCATGATCCTGCTCCCATAGTGGCACTACTTCCACTACTGCATCAGTGGTTGGTTTGAGGAATGACACCCATATGTGGTAGGCCACAAGGTCATGGACCTAGGTATAGTTGTGAAAAGAGCTCATCCAGCAGTCATCCTTCATGTTCAGGTAGTGCCAGCACATCTGACCATGGACATGGACATACCAGTCCAACTCCTGGCAGAGCCAGTTCTCAATTTTGGGGGCAACAACAATGAACTGATACCTCTACCTTGCATAGCCGACACTTCTCTGATATGCCAGGATGTAGAGCTAGCACACAGCTTGTCTGCATTCATGCAGATACTCAGAAATACATTTCACATTGAGTGCTCATACAGACACACACACATAACAAGAACATAAGGCGTTTATGAGGCTTGCATGCCATTCTGTTTCAGTAGTCATTTGATAATTAGCTACATTTTTGCATGCCTGCCTATTTTACTCACATGTGCACACACTATTTTTGTGTCAACCTTGGTCTCCTGCCCCCCAACCCCACCCTGTTATTATGAGGCTTGCATGTCATTCTATTTCAGTATATTTAGCTACATTTTTGCATGCCTGCCTATCTTACTCACATGCACACTCACTATTTTTGTGTCAGCCTTGGTGTCCTTCCCCCCAACCCCACCCTGTTAAAATGATGATAATTGTGCCATCACCTTGTTTCTGTCTTTTGGATTCAGGTATACATATGATATTTTAGTACATCTATTGTTGATGCTATTTTTAAATTGTTGCTGACTTCTTGCATCCTTTTCACTGTTGTGATCACTACCTTAAAATCAGTGATACATCAGTGAGGTTTATTGCTCCATTGACATAAGTCAGTTCTGTCTCTTACTGATGTAATTGATGGACAACTCACACACATTCTACTTATGTACGTTTTCAAGTAATAGTATGCAAGGATCTGCAATTCATTTGTGTTCTAAGCCATTTATTTTCCTGTTCCAGATTCACCACTTACCTTGATAGTCTGGCAGATACAACTGTTTTAATTCAGGGCTGACTCTGTTTGATGCTAGGAGTACACAGCCATTACATGGGTAAGGAAAAGTTGTGAGCATTGCCTGGCATCAATTTTACTGTATGTATGTGCATAGGATGATAGTAGTACCCCTTAGATGATCAGCATCTGCGCAATTCTTTGCCTTTTGGCCAGGGTGAGGGCATAGTGTGCATGTCTCCATCTACCTACATCTACAGCACTTAGTGGTTCACCCTCTGAGTCCTCACCTGTGTGTGGCTGTGGTGACCTTGCCAGTGGTGGTGGAATTTGTGTTCCTTCCTGTTGGTGTTTGTGTTGTAGCTATTTTCTCAGGATAATATTGTGTAGGATAGCACAGACAGTGACAATTTCTGCAAATGTACTGGGATTGTACTGCAGAGCCTCCCCACATTGTATCTAGGCACTGAAACCATGACTTCAACAGCCCAAACACACACTCTGTGATATTTCTTGTTTGTACATGTGCCTCATTATAGCATTCCTTGTGTGTATGTTTGCATTTCTGATGGGAGTCATCAGCCAATATTTGAGTGCATACATTGCATCCACCAGTAAATAGCCTTGTGGAATATCCCCCCTGGAAAACCTCTGGTACAGTTGTGAGTTGTGCCAGATATGGGAGTCATAGTAACTGCCAGGTTTGCCAGCACACACATTCAGGATGATTCCCATAGCATTGCACATGGCATAGTTAATGAATGGAAGCCCTTTCTGTTTATGTAGACCCTTCTCTGTTCCCCAGGTGGTTCTTTGATTTCTATGTGCATGGAGTCTATGGCATACAAAGCTTCAAGGAAGTGTATTATGGGGTAGATATCCTACATAGTTGTAACTCTGTCTTCAGGAGTATGGTGACAAATATATAGCTGTTGCATAGTATTCAGGCATTGATGTAGATCCTGGATGCTGATGCTGTGACATCCCCAGCACGTCTCCTGTTGGTCTCTGGAAGGTTCCTGTAGCTAAAATTCTAACTGCTACACATACCTTGGTCTCCAAAGATATTGGTTGCTCTTGATTTTCCCTTGCTCTTAGTTGAGGACAGCCGATGTTACAGAGTTCCTGCAGTGTGTCTCTATCCACCCTGTAGTGCTCTAATATTTCCACCTCATGCAGACCATGGAAAGTTAAACTGGGTCTAAACACCCTTTTCCTTCTTGAAAGGTCTATTAGTAGCAGCAACATAGACTTGAGCCTGTTGCACTTACACATGCAAGAAAGCACCAACAGCCCCTAGCATTCGTTCCATCTCGTGTAGTTTTCATGTCTCTATTCCAGTAGATATAGGAATTCAAGACAAAAGAGTACACTAAGTGCACACAATTGCTTTATAGCTTGTTGAACGGATCTGCCATTTTGAATTGGTTGATTAGCATACTATCCAGCTGCTTATGCTGTAATTAGCATAACACAATGTTTACTGTGTTTGCGCTGCTCTGCACAATGTGTGGAGCTGCTTACTGAATGCAAATTCCTGCACCATCGTGTGCCCATCGCAACATGGTTTTAGCAAGCCATATAAGGTTTATTGAATCCAGCCCTGACAGTATTCATTGATTTATCAACTTTCTTATATAGTCTGGTATTTCAATGCTTATATAAACATTTGGACTACACTGTGCATCTCATGTAATGTAAATTTTTGTTTGTTAACCTTGCAAATTTAAAATCAAGCATAGAATTTTTTTTTTTTTTCATCGAGATTTTCTCCCCAGGCCTCCCACAGCCTCCACCAAAATGTGTTTTGTTTTATTTTTTTGCTCATTCAGATTTTTTCAGTAAACAAATATAAATAAATAAACAAACAAAGAACGTATAAATAAATAATTAAGATAAACTTTAAGATAGGCAAACTTAAATAGTGACCAGATTTTTCTCATTCACCTTAAAAATTATCACAATGCAAACATATATTTGGGTATTGCTTAAATGGAATCCAAGGTGACCCAAGTATAAGTAACTCCCACTTCAAGCTGAGCCAGTTATGGACAGATGAAACTGAGTGACAGTGTGTCTCACTCATCCTGAGAGGGAGAGATAATTGGCATCCTGTTGCTATAGTCACACGTGTGTGTCACACTACAGTCACAGTCTCTGTGTGAGTAGGAGGATGTAGGGTATAAGCTGTCCAATGACAGTATCAGTCACAGCATGCCTAGCAACCCAGGACTGATGAAGCACACATTGGCGTAAGAGTCTAGTATTGGGGCATTGCAGTGCTTTTGCCTATCTTCTGGTGTTGGGATAAAGAGCAGAAGAAAAATCTCCTTCTTCGCCTATAGGATAAAGGTCTGTAATCCAAAACTTTCTCGCTGTAGGACTGGTATTCTCAGATACCATAATAAGAGTGTTTAATGGTCATGGCTATAACTAGAAGTGTACCTCCCAACCACTGAGTACAAGACTCAGGGACAAAAAAAAGCTAATAAGGGGCAAATGCACAAACAATAGTGAGGGGTCAAAGGTCTAAATTCAGGGATACATTTTAAATATCAGTCTAATATTTAATTTAGAAAGTTACCAGAATAGCAGTTTTTGGATTAGCATTCTTTTTCTAATGAATATGAGATCTAAAACTCACTGTGTCATTTTCAGTGACTGCAATCCTCAGTGTTTTGCCAGAAAAACACACATTTTATAAGGAATAGACCACAAATATGATGCAAAATCAGAGACATTCTCTAAACAGAGAGCTAAAAGTAAGATATAAATATTGATTAGTTACTCTCAGGCATCACAGCATGTCCAGTAATGCTATACATTATACAAAATTATGCAGTGGTAACTTGTTAGTATTCAAAAATTTGCACACTGATCAGTTAGCCCAACCAGTGTGCCCATTATAAATTGACCTATACCAATAGAAAAAAGTTCAGCTGCTGAAGTGCAACTGGACTTTCTTCTATTTGTATATGCTCCATTTTAAGTGTCCAGATTTTCACAATGTGAAAAACGTTGCCTCATATTTTAGGGATGTCCCTCATAAAATTTATGGTTTTCTGACTAGAGGAGTGAAATCACTAAACAATGACAGCACATTACAATTTCAGAATATCCATCAGTCAATGCACAATAGCAAAAATCCTGTGAGCTATGTTTATAAGAGCAAAATTTAGAACAGGGACCTTTGTCTCCCTAATTGAGTGCTTTGCTCATTTGTTGGGCTAAGAGGTTGAGAAGTACACATGAAGGACAAAGAAAAAACAAGGGAAATCAGGTACGTTATGCAAAACTAAAGAGACATATCGGATTTTCCTTGTATTTTTTCCTTGTCTCGCTTATACCTCTAAACTCTCTGGATTTTACAGTTTTTTTCTTAAAAAAAAAAGAAAAAAAAAAGCAGCAATCTTCCATTCACAATTGCTTGCTTTCCAATGCACTGATGTACTGTGTAAGTATGGGAGTATAAGTCCCATACACATGTGCAGTACATCCACAAAGCTGAAGAATGCAGAGAAAATGCAAAGGGACATCATGGCACCATTAAACAAAGACATTATTTAAGAAAAGTTAGTGATTTCTTTCTTAAATAATGTCATTGATAATAGCAATAACAAACTTGTGGGTGTGAGTATAATGAAGATTTACCCTTAGTTGGGTTTGTTTAATCAAACCATGCCAAACGTGAGTAAATCTACCACAGCCGGTCATTGATTATTGCTAAAATAATACCAGACACTAACAGTCTCACATCTTGACTACTTTTCCTATGCTGTATAAAATGTTATTGATTGTATGTAAGAGTGGTACAGGATATGTACGAGGGTAGTGTGACAGCGGTGAGGTCTGTGGTGGGAGTGACGGATGCATTTAAGGTGGAGGTGGGGTTACATCAAGGATCAGCTCTAAGCCCTTTCTTATTTGCGATGGTGATGGACAGGTTGACAGACAAGATCAGACAGGAGTCCCCATGGACTATGATGTTTGCAGATGACATTGTGATCTGTAGTGAGAGTAGGGAACAGGTGGAGGAGACCCTGGAGAGATGGAGATATGCTCTAGAGAGAAGAGGAATGAAGGTCAGCAGGATTAAGACAGAATATATGTGTGTGAATGAGAGGGAGGATAGAAGAATGGTGAGGATGCAAGGAGTAGAGGTGGCGAAGGTGGGTGAGTTTAAATACTTGGGGTCAATTGTTCAGAGTAACGGTGAGTGTGGAAGAGAGGTGAAGAAGAGAATACAGGTAGGATGGAGTGGGTGGGGAAGAGTGTCAGGAGTGATTTGTGACAGACGAGTACCTGTAAGAGTGAAAGGCAAGTTCTACAAGAGGGTAGTGAGACCAGCTATGTTATATGGGTTGAAGACAGCGGCATTGACAAAAAGGCAGAAATGTGAGCTGGATGTGGCAGAGTTAAAGATGTTAAGATTTGCACTGGGTGTGACGAGGGTGGACAGGATTAGGAATAAGTACATTAGAGGGTCAGCCCAGGTTGGAAGGTTTGGAGACAAAGCCAGAGAGGCAAGATTACATTGGTTTGGACATGTGCTGAGGAGGGATGCTGAGTATATTGGAAAAAGATGCTAAGGATAAAGCTACCAGGTAACAGGAAAAGAGGAAGGCCTAAGATATGGTTTATGGGTGTGGTGAGAGAGGGCATGCAGGTGGTTGGTGTGACAGAGCAAGATGCAGACGACAGGAGGAAATGGAAACAGGTGATCCAGTGTAGCAACCCCTAAAGGGAACAACCAAAAGAAGATGATGATGATGATTAAGTACTAGTACTGATATCTTAGGAAAAATAACTACTTTTTAAAACTCTGATTCAGTGTGTTTCACAGAGATTGTAGGACTGCTGTTCATATTAATGGATTACTGCAAATGTATGAGACATTATATTAGATATTGTCACCTGTTTTGTTCTGTTCATAAAGGATCTTATCTATATAGAATTAAAACAAATCTCTATATGACATGGAACTGTTTACTCTTACTTTTATGAACATTCTAACTAAGGATATCCTTTACCTAAGTTTTAAGCAAATGCTATACTATTGCGTTGATGTTTCCCAGTGTCTTTCTTTAGTATAACAATATCTGTGAAATTAATAATTTTCATTGCAGTCATGTTTATTCCTTCCCATCATATTTCTCCCTATCCATCCATACTCTTATGTGCTAACACCTGAAAACTGCTTAAACCCAATACTATACTTAAATTTTTCCCCTAACGATATCAAAATTTAAAAAAATCAGGTTTAGATGCACTGTTATTTATTTACTTACCTATTTATTTTTATTATTTTGCCAACTGAAAAAGGAAAGAGCTATGAGAAGTTTAGTTCCATCTGGTAGCCCGTGTGTAAGCTCTCACACACACACACACACACACACACACACACACACACACACACACACACACACACACAAACACAAACATACACAGATGCATATGTATACAGACACACACACACACACACACACACACACACACACACACACACACACACACACACACACACACACACACACACACAGATGCATATGTATACATGCCCACACACAGACACAGGCACACACACACATATGCATACCTACACAGAGCAATAGCAGAGGGGTTGTTTACACATTGCTTGTCAGTTTTGGAACTGCCAGTTAATTTTAACCTAGCTGTACTTCTCCAGGGTCTAAATGCAATACTGTGTCTTTTTAAGTTATACTTTATAGCAAAGAGCAGTCTCCATATAAGAATATTTGATAACTGCTTCCTATTACGTTTTCTCTGCATCCCCCTTTTTTATGGTTTTACCTATATATACTCCCTAACAGCTCGTTTTCTTTCTTTTCTAACTCGATGGGAAATTGGTACTAACTTCAAAGCACTAATAAGCATGTTCGGCATGTATATATACATAAAAAAGCTTACTTATTCCACATTTCTCTGCCTTCCCTGTACATTAGCAAATTGTTCTTGCCTTGTTTTTTGTAAATTACTTATGCAAAATGCAAATATATATTACCTTTTTACCTTGCTCATATTTTGTTCTTGAACTGCAAGTAAATCCTGTGCTTAATATATCCTATGATGTATTTTGTTATGGAGCTTTTCTCCCTGGACCTCCACTGAAAGTGGGTTTTTAACCTAGTTGGACTTTCCCGGTTACCAAATTTTAAATTTAAATAAAATAAGTAAATATAAAAAAAGAAGATGCGACATAGTATTTGAAAATAATTTTCTAAATTAGCATTTATCACTGTAGACATTTTCTGTTTGGTCTGGAGCTGTCCCATCCTGCTTTGCAACTAATGAGCAGGACAGATATTGAGAATATAACATTTTCTGTGTTAACAGCCACTATACATATATGTTCTGTTCTTTTGACTGGAGTTGTTACATGGAAAATGTAGTGGACTTGTGACATTTTGCATTGTACTTTATAGAAACATAGAAGATATGAAAGAATAGTCAACAGAACAGCAGAAGCATATGAGTTGCATCTACTATTGTCCTGAAAGGATTATAGAGCTGATTAGGAGCTTCAGAATTGAATATCTAGACGCAAAAAAGGAGTTTTTTGTTGTCTGTCCTGTTTTTTTTTTTTTAAGATTGATATTATAATAATAATAATAGCCAAATGTTTGTATATTGATGGTTTGACCAACTATGTTTAAGCATTTATAATGGCCCTTATATGTACTAATGCATATGTATATCTAGATAGAGACACAGATACAGAGAGATACAAATATGCTTGCAAATCTGTGTGTATATGCACTTTCTTTCAAGACTGTTAATATACTAAAATGCAAATCATTACGGCCATGAGCTGCTAATGAACATAATTACATAGTCCTGAGTCTGATGATTTGACTCAGAATCGTCTCTGTGAGAATTTCGAAAAGCATTAGGGAAAAGAAATGCAAAGTTTTAGCAAAGAAAATCAGTCGGTACAGTTAATCCAAATTCAGGTGATCTCACATTGCCAATTTTTTTCGTTGCCAGATCACAGAACAGTAAGGAGTAGGGAATTTACCCTGTCTCTATTGTAGTGCAGTCTCAGAGTCAGTATATATAATTAGCATGAAGGGTGGGGGAGCACGGTGGGATGTTCCCCTGTGAAAAAAAAAATGTATTGTTTTTTTTCTTTTATTTATTTATTTTTTTTGATTACTTGAGGTTGGTGGCACCTTTGCTTGATATTTTCTGATTTGATGTATTAGACAATCTGTCATATACTCACATACATATTGTCACACCATTTGATAACACCATCATACTAGGTGACTTCAATTACCCAAATATAGACTGGGAACACTACTCAAGCCCAAACACCCTAGCCCAAAAGTTCCTGGAATTCATAAACTCAAATGCCATGGAACAACTAGTCACCATTCCCACAAGAGGGGATAACATAACATGGGAGCACAATGTTCAGCTGAATCACTTACAAATGCCTTCTACCAGCACCTGCAGGACTGCATGGATAAGGCAATCCCAAGCAAAACAAAGACTCTTTGTACCAATAAACAAACTCTACAACAAAGATCACTATAAGTAAAAGAACTAGTTCAAAATGATGTGAAGATTACTGATCCTACAGACATTGCCAACATACTGGCTGACAGGTTCAGTGCAAACTTAAGCAAAAACACAGCATCCATGGGACCTGATGGTGTCATTAGCTTGACAAGCCTTATCTGCAAAGCCATGGAGAGGATCATAATGGACCTCATAAATAAAGACATTGGGAATTTGTATCATTGAAACTCATCAGCTTAAATGTTAACCCATACATCACAAGATGGATGTCAGACTCAAAGCCTGTCACAAGTGGTGTCCCACAGGGCTCAGTCCTGGACAAAGTTTGCAGATGACTGCAAACATCTGACACAGATATCCTTCAGAAGGGTCTCACAGAAACGGATAACTGGTGCCAGAGCCACGGCCTAAAGTTAAATGCCAAAAAACAAGGTTACCCCTAGCTACCAAATAGGAGGCAATCCACTGAGCACAGAAGAAGTTATCAGGGACCTGGGGACCCAGGTTGATAGTAGTCTGTCATTCGACACCCATGTAGCTAAAGTAGTTAGGAAGACCTTCTACATTGCCCACCTTATCATGAAGGGATTCTCATCTAGATCAAGGGAGGTTATAGTCTCCCTTTACTCATCACTCATCAGACCAATGATTGAGTACAATGCCCCATTTGGAATGTATCTGACCCGACACTTGCAGCAGCTGGAGAGGCCACAAAAGTTCCTCACCAAAAGGATAATCTATCCTATGCTGCCCGACTGAAAGAACTCTCAGAGGTGACCTTTGCCTAACATACAAGGCCATGTCAAACCCAGATTTGATGAATATGCTTCACCTCAAAAATCTAGATCCATCAGAGCCACAATAGATTCATCACCCAAAGACTCCTATGCTGTGGAACAGAATCACATGTGAGGCAGAGCACTGGCCTTGTTCAAGAGAAATCTTGACCAATGGATGGGAGAATTACCTCAGTGTCACTGCTCGACAGAGGCACAGCAAAATAATGGGTATAGTTCCCCAGATAGCCTAGTATGAACCTATGAACCTATGAACCTATAAATGCTCATATGACTTAATCTTCATAATGATGCAGCAAATATGTACAACTCTGTATGTGTTCATATTGTAACCTTTTAGTGTTCTTTTTTATATTACAGTCCATTGGTTGCTTGTGCCGACACTTAAAGTACTGTACATTCCTTTCATCCTGCAGACGCAGAAAATAAGAATAAAGGCCCTTGATAAGTACATCCAGCCTAAATCTGGCCAGCTAATTAGCATAACATTTCAATGCCAAATAGTGTATTATCCTTCTTGCTTCCAGTTGGAATCTGGGATACTTTCGAAGAGCCTACTGTTAGAACAACAATATATCTGGATAATTTGAAACTGCCAGTATTGAATAATGTAGGCTGTTGGTTTGACCTTGAGTATATTAGGAATACATAAAACCTGATTGAAAGAGGATATAAATAAGGAATTGTCTGTCAACATCTTTGCTCGCATATAATCAAATGTTTTAAATCTATATTCATATACTCAATAAATCCATGAATTCATATTTTAGGACTGTTAGATCTAGAGTCAGTTATAAAATCATAATTGTTTTATATAGAAATCCTTTATACCATTTTGCTGAATAAAAAACAAGTACTTTTTGTTTTAATTCCACAAATGTGGTGGTGCTGCGGTAGCATTGTCGCCTCACAGTAAGATGTCCTGTTCGATTCTCAGCTAAAGCGTCTTCTGTGTGGAGACATGCGTGAATGGGCGTACCTTCGTTGAAGGTTGTGCATCAGAGCTGGCAACTTGGTACGTAAAAATCTACTGCCAATCATTAGTGGACCGGAATTCCACTGTGGCGACCCCTAACCGGGAAAAGCCGAAAGATGCAACAACAACAACAACAGCATGAAACACTTGTAACACAAATAACAAAATCATTCTCAACATGTGTTTTGCCTAACTTGCATTTATCAGTTAAATCTTTAATTTATATCATATGTATATTCCAATTCACTGCAGCTTTCAGTTTCTCTTGAAGAGAGATCTGGAGTGAATTAGAGCTAAAGTCAAGGTTTCCACTCTGTTCACCAAAAATAAGCATATTTTAAGCTTGCATTATACTTATTTGAACTGTATTTTGCTTAATCACAGTTTCATTTTTGCTGTTTTATTGCTGTGACTGTTTTTTTCTGCACTTTGAATTTCTAGTACTTCTGTATTTCATAGCATAGGCTAGATTCAGATTTGCTGAATCTAGGCTATTTGGTATTACTTGAGCACTAAAACCAGCCATCCTACATTAAGAAGGCCGTCCTGCACCCTTGTGTTGTGGCAGAAGTGTGTAGCCTAGGAACCATCTGAGTTGGCAATTGCTGGAAAAAAGACTCAGTTTTGAGCTTTCCTATTTATTAATTAGTGTTAAAACTGTTTAACTTTGTGTTTAAGCCCCCACATTTGTGCATAGCTGCAGGGTTTAGTGTTGCTGTGTGTTCACACGAATGTTTAGAAACACAATTTTCCCTTGAGAACACTCCTTAGGCCCATTGCCTTTCTATGTGCAACACAGTTGTGCATTGCTACCTAGCAAGCAATGCAGTTGCGCATTTTGAGGCATTGATGCAGTCTTCTACCCTTAACCCTCCACAGAATAGCTACCTTTGTTAGTCTCACAAGGAAACCCTTGTTCATCTAGCCAATCCCTACTAGTTTCTACATTATATACTTGCCATCATGGACGGACAGTTTCCCACCATTTCTCCAGCCAAACGGATTGACATGGTCATCCTAAGGCAATGTAGCAATTGCCTCATGAATACTGACAACCGCTTGCACCTAAAATAAACATGCACAGTATGTGAGAGATGCAACTATACCATGAAATTAGAATCAGTCCTCTCACATAACAATATACAAGACATACAACAGGTTGTCAGCACACCCAACTCCCCTCTCACCCAAGATAAGGTCAAGACACATATACCCACATATGTTTAGGTACTCACTAAGAGCCTACCAAAAGACCAGAGACCTCCAAAGTGCAAACAACATACACATACTGGTACATGAACAGAATCCACCACTGCATATAACAACACATATATCAGTGTCTCAACAATTAAGCTCCTAAGGCAAACACCTCAAAACCTAATGTTCTGGTCATAGGCAGCTCAGTAGTGACACACAGATGTTCCCCTCACCAGGTTGAATAAGGAGAAGGTCACAGTCATGTACGCAGTCAAGTTACTTGGTCATAGTACATGTTGGAGTGAATGACTTGACATGTACCACTATAGACTATATGAAGAGAGACATGACCAAACTCTCAGATTATGTGTTCCAGGCATGTAAGTCCCTATCTCTAAGCAGCATTCTACCTTCACCTAGGATTGATGATGACACAATACAAATAAAAAATGATTGATTTCAATAACTGGCTTACTTCTGGTGTCTTTCCAGGGGGATCCAGTATCTGTCTTCTTGGGAATATATGGTTGACAGTCCACTCTGCTTTGCCGGATATGGCCTTCATCTGTCTCCTCAAGGATTTCAGATACTGGCAAACATGCTTGCCTCCCTCATAGTGCCTTTTTCAGGCAATGTACAAACAACAAAACTTCTGAAATAAAGAAATCCATTAAAGACAAACTCAAGGTCATGCTGCTTAATGCTAGGAGCTTAAACAGTAAACTGCACTCCCTGGAAGCACTCCTCACCGTGGAAGATGCTGATGTTTGTGCAGTCACTGAGACTTGTTCAAAGCTGGTGAGAGCACCCTGACCATACAAGGCTACAATGCCTTTCACATGTTCAGACCCCAAAATGAGAGTGAAAGAACCAGAGGTGGAGGTATACCCATCTTCATTAAATCCAAATTCACCTCGAGACTGGTGAAACATTATGACTCTCTTGAGCTACTTCAGGTCCAATTAACTATAAGTAAAATACCCCTCTACATCATTGCTAGCTACAGGTCCCCTACCATGAACCAGGAGAAAAATATCACTTACCTGGACTTACTAGAGTTGCTCAGTATACAGCCAAACACCTTGGTCATCAGAGATTTCAACTATACTTCTATTGATTGGGCAACTTACATGAGCACAAACACAATCTCTATGAAGTTCCTGGACTTTATTAATTCAAATGGCCTGGAACTGTTGGTCTGCATCTACACAAAGGGATCAAATATTCTGAACCAAGTTCTCATCAACATGGGGGCGTTGACCTCCCTGGTAAGCTCAGACAATAACTCTGTCTCATTTGAAGTAAAGATCAAACCTGACACCCCACAGGAGTAAAAACTGAAAGATTTCTCCAGAGAAAACTATTGCCTAATACCAATGCTATAAAACCTTTCAAAACCCCTGCCAACATAGCCAACAACAACTCCTATGCAGAGGAATGCACAGATACCCTATACAGCCACTTAAACAAATGCATTGACTCAGCTGTACCCAACAGGAACAAAACCAGGTCTTACCAAAAAACAAACCACCCTGGTGGCCTGTAACTATAAATAAGCTATACAATAAAAGAAAGAAACCGATACCTAAGAACAGGAGGGAACTTACTCAACAGGAGAAGAATACCCTCCACAGCTTGAACAAGCAAATCAGATATCTTTTTAAGTCCTCTAAGGCTAGCTATGAGTCTAAATTAGCATCCCTAGCTAAAGACAATCATAAGGCATTCTTTATTTACATCCAAAACCTAAAAGGGAATGCCCAGCTGTGTGTCAAACTTGTAGTGTATGGTACCACTCAGAGTGAACTTGAGGAAATTGTCAACCTTCTTACCAACAGATTGGGCAATAACTTTATCCCCCTGAACTCTCCAGACATACCCCAAAGCATTTCTGACAATGGTTATCTACAGAGTATCTCCAAAGAACAGGTCCTACAAATACTCTCCAAGACCAAAAACACGGCCTCTATGAGACCAGATATCATCCCAGGCTGCTTACTAAAAATCTAAAACAAAACCTAGTGGAACGACTCAGCACTGTCTTTAACCATAACCTGAGAACTAGCTTTGTCTCGGCACAGTGGAGAACAACAATAGTAATCACCTTGCGCAAAGGGGGTCCATCAACTGACCCTGGGAACTATAGACACATTAGCCTTAACAGCCTTACCTGCAAGGCCATGGAAAGAATCATCATGGACCTTATCAACAAAGAGAAAGGTGACATTCAAACTTTTGACCCAACCCAGTTTGGTTTTGTCAAGGGTAGATCTTGCTTATTAAACCTAGTGGACTTCTTTGAGAATGTCACTAAAGGCCTGGATGAGGGCAAAACAGTACATGAAGCCTATCCTGACTTAGGCAAAGCTTTTGGCACAATTCCCACTCAGGCATTATTGTGAAACTCACCTAGCAGGGAATTAACCCATATGTCATTAGATGGGTAGCCAACTGGCTCACCAACAAAAAGTATGGAGTCAAAGTTGAGCATTCAACCTCTACCAGCAGACTAGTTACCACTGGTGTACCACAATGATCTGTGCTGGGCTCCCTACTGTTTGAAATCTATTTATCAGAAGTCCAGGTGAAAATAGGTGGTCTGTGGCTTACCAAGTTTGCTGATGACTGCAAACTAGGTGCAATCACTAAGTCCCCCAACAATGTCAACTTACTACAAAAGGGCTTACATAGACCCATGACTGGTGCCAATGCCACAGACTTAAACTGAACACAAAAATGCATTATCATCCCTTTCAACAAAGAGGATGTCCCTGCAAATTACAATATTAAAAGTACCCACTTAGCTCAAACCCTGTGGTAGGGGGTTTGGAAAAATAGGTTGATAGCAACTTTAACTTCACTCACTATGTG
Source organism: Protopterus annectens (assembly GCF_019279795.1). Lineage (NCBI taxonomy): Eukaryota > Metazoa > Chordata > Ceratodontiformes > Protopteridae > Protopterus > Protopterus annectens. The sequence continues at coordinate 1,954,796,039 of NC_056728.1, forward strand.
TCTGCAGTTGTAAGGAAATACGTAAATGTTGTGCATCTCATAAGCAAGGGCATCACATCTAGAGCTGGGATGCTGTAAGTCCCCTGTACTTGTCCCTCATCAGACCATTAATAGAGTACAATGCTCTCCTCTGTATGTACCTCACCAGACACCTTCAGCAACTGGAGAGACCTCAGAGGTTTCTCACCAAGAAAATTCAGGGCCTTCAACACCTGACCTCCATGGACAGACTTAAAGTCCTGTCACTGTACTCTGTATCTTATAGGATGCAGAGAGGCGATTTGTGCTTGGCCTACAGAGCAGTCTCAGACACTGCATAATGGAAATGCTGCACATCTGCAAGTCACATGGGACACAATTCACTCATTCTAGGGATCTTAACTCAGCTATGTCTCCCAGAGATTGCCACTCCTCTGGAACAAATTCCCAGTTCACATATAACAGAGCTCCTCAATGACCCTATTTAAGTATAAGTTAGAGAACTGGATGGGAGAGCATACATTTACCCCAAGGTGTAACCTATGTCCCTCTTGGATAAGGGCTATCAGTGCTGAACCTAGACTTGTGCTTAAAATATAGACCATACAACTTGGTCAATAAGGGAATAAGGATATAACATGGCTAGACTTAGAGAGGCCCTAGAGGCCAGTAGCCTAGTAATCTCCTATGAACCTATGAACCTAAGATGATGTCTGCCTGGGCTTCAGGGCAGTGTCTGCCTATTTCCTGGTGGCATGACTGCATATGCAATAATCTGAAATAGACAATGAGATCAGCATCGTCTATGAGCATATGGTAATAATAGTCTCCCATATGCTGGTGTAAAATGCTCTCTGTAATGTCAAGTAAAAGATCACACACACACACACACACACACACACACACACACACACACACACACACACACACACACACACACACACACACACACACACCAAGTTGGCTGCAGTGAGAACAAACCCCTGCCTAAGTGCAAAAAATACAGAACACAGTATTCTATGCAAGTTCCATGGCACAAGTCTGACTTGTACACTGCTGCAGTTCAACTTATATTGGATGACATCAGCAGTGCATGTTGTGGAGGAAAAGGTGGGAGGCCTGCCTGAAGTGGATCAATAGATAGGTGCAAGTATCAAAATACTGTCATTTTACGGGATTGGGGCAGGATACATACCACTTGCTCTTCTTGGTAAATACTCACACAGTTGATTGCAGTGAGAATGGATCCTCTGCCTAAGTTCACTGACTACAGAACTCAGTACTTCATGCAAGCAGCACTGCACAAGTCTGCTTTGTACATGGCTGCTGGTCAGCTTATGGTGAATGACATCAACAGTGCATGTTGGAAAGGAGAAGGTGGGAGGCCTGCCTAAATGGATCTGTAGCATGGTGCAAGTATCAAAATACTGTCAATTTATGAAATTGGGGTGGCTGCTGTAGGCTGCATACTTGTTCTTCTGGGAGACATATGCACACACTTGCATACACAATTAAGTGCGGTGAGAATGGAACCCCTACCTGTTTAAGTGCACAAACTACAGAACTCAGCACTTTATGCAAGTCCCATGGCACAAGTCTGATTTTTATGTGGCTGCAGGTGAATTGATAGTAGATAACATCAGCAGGCCATGTGGAGGATAACAGATTGGAAGCTTACATTTCCAAGAAGATTCATAGGTTCTTATGAAGCCAGTAGTCTAATTGCACTAGGGTGTGTAGAAGCCTAGCTGTGTAAAAACACAAGTATCCTTATTGAGCATAGTTGTATGTTTGAGTTTAGTGGAGCAAGGTTGTCAGCACCGCCAAATGGCCCTGTCCATGAGGGACTAATTGATATATGTGTGTAAAGAGTTTTGCAACCTCAGGGTTGTTTTGTTTGGGAGGGCAACACATGTATGTATTTTGAATATATAATCTATACTTAGAATTTGCCCTCAGTTTGCAATGTTTCCACATGTATTTTTATACAAAGGAAATGGACAATAAACACTCATAAGAAAGCATGGTGTATACAATTCCATTGACCAGTAAGCAGCAAATTTGTATGATAGTTAACAAAGTGTACAGGCATGCAAGTTACACCTGTTGGCACATAGGTAAGCAGTGTGCAAATGTGAGCCGCATTGCTAATGCTAACGTCTGCCTAGCAGAATGCAACAGGGGCAAGCAATTGCATGTATAGGCAGTTTTGTATGTGATTTTCACAGAAGTTAAAGGCATGCTGGTCCAGATAGCAGGAATACATTTACAGGGCTATAGTACACAGTATGTATGCAGTCATACAGTTGGTCATAAATGCAATAATACAGAGATCACTCTATCAGTAAAAGTAATACTATATGGAATATAATGTATATGAACCCAGGACCATGTGGATGGCAGTCCTACACTTACAACTCTTGCCACAAGAATGGTAAGGAAACAGGTGTGTATGCTGCACTTCATTACCATAAACTGAAATGTCACAGCAGTAAAACAAAGGTTGCAACCTCTGTACTACAACACAGTACCATATGTAGTCCAGGCTGGGTTTTCACAATGGCCAAGGGCTTTAACTGAATATATCTGGTTTCTATTTCTGGCTGTCTGCTTCCTAGGTGGTCTGCCTTGTGTCGCTCAATCCAGATAAACACAGCCATTCCTTACCTCCACTGTTTACACTATCACACAAAAAGTACAATTAAAAGCAAGAAGAACTATAAGCCCCCCTGCACCCTCCACACCCCCTTCTACTTAAATATATCAACTCCAAGATTGCACTTCACTACACTAAGTGTAATCTTGGAGTTGATATATTAAAGTAGCAGGGGGTGTGTGTGTGGGGGGTGCAGCCCCGCATGTGGGGGGTGCAGGAGGGCTTGCCCCCTGCTTATACTTGGAGAAGAGTAATATAGTTTGTGTTGTATTTGTTTCTGTATGTAATTGTGCTGGAATATAGTAAGTGTTTGTATCCTGTGTGTTTTCAGTATTTTGAGTTTTCAGTATTTTGAACTTTCAAGATTTTGGTCTCAGGATTCTGGTCTTCAGGATTTTGAGCTTTCAGGACTCCTTAGCACTCCTATCTGCTGTCACATGTTAAGGTACTTTCTGTACAAATCTACTACTATTTACTTTACTACTCTGCCAAGTTAAGAAATACAAGGATATGCCATAATGTTATTAAAGAATACATTCTAGGTTCAAGACTTACTTGTAAATGCAGCAGTTGACACAACTTTATTTCAGCCCTATAGTTTCCTTTTCTCTACTTCTACGGTATTGAATTATGCAGGAAACAAAAACAGAATGTAGACCACATGGATGCTTTATAGCTTGTTGAATAGCTCCACTGTACTGAAAGTCTCCTGCTTTTGCTGTAATTAGCAACAGAAAAGATCCAAAACCTGTAAATGTAGGGATAGTAAAAGCCATTTATTCCAACCAAATATAGGGTCACAAAGCTTTTGGGGTCAACCCTTTATCAGTATGTAAAAAACCCAAGGCAGAAGATCCATTAAATATCCAATTTAAGATGTTAATAAAGTCACATGACACAGTTGTACTCTAAAAACAATCACAGCCAGAATAAAAAACATATATGTATATATGCATATATGTATAAACATATAATAAAAAATGAAAATAAAGTACAAATTATATATAAAATATGTGCACATAGATATTATTTCAAACATAATTGTCTTTTTTTCAAAATAGGTTTAACACTAACCCACTGTCTTCAGACCAGATAAATGGTCTGCTTCTAAAAGTGTAATTTAAGAATATTCACACACGTTTAACTCATTGTTCAAATCACCAACCCTTTTATTTCTATGCTTAATGTCAATTATTCTAAAATTAAACTTATGATTGTCCCTTTTCTCTATGTATCTCAATTTTATTTTGAATAATCCTATTCCTCAAGTTTCTTGTACACTTCCCTATATAAAATGCTTGGCATGCCTTACATCACACCATATATACAATGGCTGTGGTGTTACATGCGGCAAAGCACCTAAAAACATATATACTCAACTTATTACATTTAAGATCTTTATAACATAATCTCCGTTTAAGAGTAGGTTCAATATGAGAAGGTAGAGACTTCTCCTACTATTTTAAGTATCTCAGGCATATTCCTCGGAATTCCCCAGTTATTCTTAATAATATTTATAATACCATTTGACCTCCTATTATACATGGTGGCATATCATATATGGTCATTCACTATATGGCTATTATTAACATCGGGGATTCTGTGATGGTCAGACAAATGGGGTGTTGCTTTATTAGATCTCTGTTGTAACCTCATGCACTACTTGTCATAACAATGAGTCATTTTAATTATAGTACTTAAAGTCTTTGATCATCATATCAAGTTCTGTTCTAAAGTTCTTATCATCCATATTAAGTTGGCTAACTCTCAACATTTGTCCCTTGACTACACCCTTAAATGTATGCATAGCATGTATTCTCTTCCTATGAACATAGCGGTTAGAGTGCACTTCTTTCCTATGGACAAAAGTGACAATACTGTTGCTACATTTAGTCAAACATACATCCAAATAATTAATAGTTTCAAGAGAAAATTAAGCTGTAAATTTCAGAAAACCAGTAGTAGTATTTAGATCGTCTATAAATGCATTTAATTCGACATCACTTCCAGCCCATAAAAGAAATATATCATCAACAAAATATTTAAAAAATAACACTCTGTCACAAAGAATATGAAAAGTACCATAACAAACTGATCTTCCCAATGAGAAATAACAATATCGGTATATGTGTTTGCCATTGAGGTGCCCATGGATACCCCATTTTTTGTAAATATACACATTCATTAAATATAAATACATTATTAGCCAATACTAGTTCTATCAATTCACATATTGTTTCCACTTCTATAATTGCCATATCACTATTACTACATGGAAAACTATGTAATACTTCCAATCCATATTCTAGAGGTATAACAGTGAGTAGTGACTTAATGTCAAGCGTTACCAACAAGAACTCAGAGATCTTATGTTCATTATGCCAGGAGTGCAGTTGTTGCAGGAAATCCTTTGTATCCCTAATAAAGCTCTTACTTTTATCCAAATATTTATTTAACATAACCTGTAAGTAGTTTAAAATAGGTTTGGTGACCCACCAGGAGCCAGACACTATGGGACACATAGGTGGATGGACTATATTTCTGCAAATTTTCAGAAGCTCATATAAAATAGGCATAATAAGACATGGTACTGAAAAAATAGTTAAAGAATTCAGTGCTGATGTCATTATTAAGCTGCAATTCAAATAAGTACATATTAACATTGCTTATACATTTAGACACATTACTCATAGATATTTCAGTAAACAATGCCAGGGTCATTAAAAAATTCAAACAGAAGCTCATTATAAACTTCCTTGTCTAAGGTAACTATCATGCTCCCCTTACCTGCCTGTTTGATGATAATATCACTATTATTTTGTAACTTATTAAGAGCTTGAAACTCATCCAAAGTTAAATTATATTTCTTTTTTTTTTGGCCTGTGCATAATAGTTGCGCATATTTCTCTCACACACTTCAACAAATGCATTCAGAATAGGACAATTAATAGGTATAAATAAGTTTGATTTCTTACATACCTGTTTAGATGTAAAAGAGACATCTTTAAAAGTAAGTTTCAAGCTTACATTTCTTACAAAGAGTCTTAGGTCAGTGAGGGCTGACACCACACTGTCCACATTAGAGGGTATAAAGCCCAAACCTTTATTCAGAAGTTTAAAATCAGTTTCTGTCAATTGTAAACTATATGAGTTTATAACAAGAGTTACCATCTATTTTTTAAACTATAAGTCCTGCTCTGAGTATTTGCCCCCTTGCTCCTTCATTTGCTGTGTTGCTGTCCTCAGTCTCCTTTCTGCCCCTCGACATATCCCTAGGTCTCTCTCGGCTTCCTGATGAACTCCAGTCTATCTTTTCTATCTTCCCGCTAATGTAAATATTATGACTCTCTCTTGCTGAAAATCCTCGCTCTGAAGGGACGTACCATTCGCATTCACTTGCAAGATTTTTTTGTAGTTATGTTTATTTCTCATGGCACTTGTGCAGCATTGCCAAAATCAAAAAAAATTTTGATTTTATTCTCTATAATCAAATTATTATTTGTGGCATTCCTGAGTTCACTAGAAGAAAACTCATCTAGTGAATGCATTGTCTGTTTTGTTTTTTCTTGATTGGAGCACCCCCCCCCCCCCAACAGCAGACATGGGACGTACCTTGGGCCAGGAAAAAATGCATCCATTTTTAAAGTTATTAATATCTCGATACTGTAGTTACAATGACTCATTGTTATGTCAAGTAGCGCATGAGGTTATAATGGAGATATCTATAATACAAATGACTTAAGCGTATTGACAAAGGTATTACTTGTCTTCTGTATGTCAGTCCAACCAGTTTTTACAGTGAAGTGGTATAAGTGCTGCATGTTAAGGTGTTCTCCTGTATAACTGCTGCCTGTTAAGATGTGCTTCTCTGTAAGTGTTGCATGTTATGATGTGCTTTTGTGTAAGTGATAAATTTTAAGGTATGCTCCTGTATAACTGTTGCATATTAAGGTGTGTTCCTGTATGTGTGTTGCATATTAAGGTGTGCTTCTGTATAATTTCTGCACATTAAGGTGTGTTCATGTATAAGTGCTGCATCTCTGTATAAGTGCTGCATGTTAAGGTGAGCTCCTATATAAGTGCTGCATGTTAAAGTGTGGCTCTGTATAAATGCTGCATGTTAAGGTGTGCTCCTGCATACGTGCTGAATTATAAGGTGTGCTTCTGCATAAATCCTGCATATTAAGGTATGCTTCTGTATAAGTGCAGTAAGTTAATGTGTGCTGTCATAGATTTGCTGTATGTTAAGGTATGCCCCTGTGTAAGTGTTAAGATGTGCTCCTGTAGAAGTGCATCATGTTAAGTTGAACTTTTGTATAAGTGCTGCATGTTAAGCTGTGCTTCTGTATACATGCATAATGTTAAAGTGTGCTTCTGTATATGTGCTGCAAGTTAAGGTGTAGTCTTGTATATGTGCTGCATGTACATTTGTCCTCTTTTATATGTGCTGCGTGTTAGGGTGTGTTCCCGTATAATTGCTGCATGTTAAGGTATGTTCTTGTATATATGCTGCATGTAAAGGTGTGCTCCTGTATATGTGTTGCATATTAAGGTGTGCTTCTGTATAAGTTCTGCACATTAAGGTGTGCTCATGTATAAGTGCTGCATGTTAAGACATGTTCCAATTGCTGCATGTTAAGGTGTGCTTCTGCATAAGTGGTAAATTTTAAGGTGTGTTCCTGTATAAGTGCTGCACATTAAGGTGTGCTTCTGTATAAGTGGTGTATGTTAAGGTGAGCTCCTACATAAATGCTGCATGTTAAGGTCTGCTTCTGTATAAGTGCTGCATTTTAAAGTTTGCTTGTGCATAAGTGCTGCATGTTAATGTGTGTTCCTGGATAAGTGTGGAATGTTAAGGTGTGCTTCTGTTATAAGTGGTGCCTGTTAAGGCATACTGCTACATAAGTAGTGCATGTTAAGGTGTCCTTCTGTACAGGTGCTACATGTTAAAGTCTGCTCTTGTATAAGGGTTGCATGTTAAGGTGTGCTTTTGCATAAGTGCTGCATGTTAAAGTGTGTTTCTGTATAAGTACTTCAACTTAAGTTGTGCTCTCATGTAATTGCTGCATGTTAAGGTGTGCTTCTGTGTAAGTGCTGCATGTGAAGGTGTGCTCTTGTGTATGTGCTCTATGTTAAGGTGTGCTTCTGCATAAATCCTGCATGTTAAGCTGTGCTTCTGTATAAGTGCAGTAAGTTAAGGTGTGCTCTCATAGATTTGCTGTATGTTAAGGTATGCCCCTGTGTGAGTGTTAAGATGTGCTCCTGTAGAAGTGCTTCATGTTAAGTTGAACTTTTGTATCAGTGCTACATGTTAAGATGTGCGTCTATATACATGCTTAATGTTAAAGTGTGCTTCAATATATGTGCTGCAAGTTAAGGTGTGCTCTTGTATATGTGCTTCATGTACAGTTGTCCTCTTTTATATGTGCTGCATGTTAGGGTGTGCTTCTTTATAATTGCTGCATATTAAAGTGTGCTTCTGTATACATGCTACATGTTAAAGTATGCTTCTGTATATGTGCTACAAGTTAAGGTGCGCTTCCATATAATTGCTGCATGTTAAGGTATGTTCTTGTATATGTGCTGTATGTACAGGTGTGCTCTTGTATATGTGCTGCATGTTAAGGTGTGCTTCTGTATAAGTGCAGTAAGTTAAGGTGTGCTCCCATAGAGTTGCTGTATGTTAAGGTGTGCCCCTGTATAAGTGTTAAGATGCGCTCTTGTAGAAGTGCTTCATGTTAAGTTGAACTTTTGTATAAGTGCTGCATGTTAAGCTGTGCTGCTGTATATGTGCTGCATGTTAAAGTGTGCTTCTGTATATGTGCTGCAAGTTAAGGTATGCTCTTGTATATGTGCTGCATGTACAGGTGTCCTCTTGTATATGTGCTGCATGTTAGGGTGTGCTTCTGTATAAGTGCTGCATGCTGATGTGTGCTTTTGTGGAAGTGCTGCAAGTTAAGGATTGCGCTCGTATAATTGCTGGATTTTAAGATGTGCTTCTGTATAAGTGTTGTATGTTAATGTGTGCTGCTGTATAAATGTTAAGCCACCGCATAAGTGCTACATGTTAAAGCGATCTCGTGTATAAGTGCTACATTTTAAGGTGAGCTCCTGTATAAGTGCTGTATGTTAAGGTGTGCGTCTGTGAACTCTTATCTGCAGCATTACTATTCTGTGCTATTGCCCTACTTTTCTCTAACCATAACCAATGTAATTTAAGGACAGACAGCACCTAAACACATGCAGACAGCAGCAAAAATGGCACCTTACACATTAGCATTCCTAACTGCGGTGGTGGTGCTGCGGTAGTGTTGTCACCTCACAGTAAGACGTTGTCCTGTTCAATTCTCAGCTAAAGCGTCTTCTGTGTGGAGACATGCATGAATGGGCATACCTTCGTTGAAGGTTGTGTGTCAGGGCAGGCAACTCGCTACATAAAAAATCTACTGCCAATCATTAGCAGACCAAAGTTTCCGCTGTGGCGACTCCTAACCAGGAAAAGCCGAAAGATACAACAACAACAACAACAACACATTAGCAGTCCTATCATACTAAGGCTCTAAAAATGCTATTATCTTTCATGTCTAACTGATAAACAAATACTTCTGGCCAGTAGATCTTCCTTAATTTTGCAAATTGTTGTGATGCTCTTCTAATTTTTATTTATTCCCTCTGTTACTAATTTCTTTCTGTTTGTTCATGTTTTACCAGTAATGTCAAAGATGCAACATCCTCAGCACAGTGGGGAATGGTGGATGCAAGTGTCTTTGTGCAAACTGGAGCAAATTTAGAAATGCATCATACAAAAAAGACCCAGTCATGCTGAGTTCTATGAATTGCACCATGGCATGAGTGCATCCTTTCTAATAGACATAAAATGACTTCCAACATTCTAATTTTGTAAGAGCAATATTTAAAATCTGTTCCTATTTATGAGTCTGTATCCACCTATTATTTTAGGCTTTATCTGGATTTCTAGAGCTATGAGTTTGAGAGGTATGTATACCTCTTAATTTTAAGTGAGTTGCATCTACTGCTCGATATCTCTTCCTTTCTCTCTTTCTGTCTGTCTCTCTCTCTCTCTCTCTCTTTCAGACACACACACACACACACACACACACACACACACACACACACACACACACACACAATCTTCTATTTTCCTACATGCAAGCACTCACACACACACACACACACACACACACACACACACACACACACACACACACACACACACAGAAACAGACTCATATATGGACACACACACACACACACACACACACATACACATACACACGCACACACGCACACACAGAAACAGACTCATATATGGATACACACAAGCACACACACACACACACACACACACACACACACACACACACACACACACACACACACACACACACACACACACAGAAACAGGCTCATATATGGACACGCACACACATAAACAGACTCATATATGGACACACACACACACACACACACACACACACACACACACACACACACACACACACACAGAAACAGACATATATGGACACACACAAACACACACACGCACACAGAAACAGACTCATATATGGACACATACACACACACACACACACAGAAACATACTCATATATGGACACACACACACACACACACACACACACACACACACACACACACACACAGAAACAGACTCATATATGGACACACACACACACACACAGAAACATACTCATATATGGACACACACACACACACACACACACACACACACACACACACACACACAGAAACAGACTGATATATGGACATACACACACACACACACACACACACACACACACACACACACACACACACACAGACACACACACTGACTCATATGAACACACACACACTTTTCTATGTTTTTAATTACTAGTTTTGGTTTAATTTTGTTGTTGATAAACAGCAAACGTGCTGCTTAGCAAGTATAATATAATGGCGCCCATTATCTCCATTACAGTCTGAGCTCAACTGTAGCAAAATATGCTGCTTTAACGTGGCAAACTTGTTTTTCAGCAGGCATTACCTGCATTAACACCCTGCTGGAGAACATTCATTTTGCAATCAGAATGGTGATGTTTAGGTTGCATTTTCTGTACAATACTTTAAAAAACATACCTGTTCATAACATTAAAGAGAAGAAAATAAAAACAAACAAATTCAAGTAGTGGCACTGCTAAACACTTTCTGACTTCCTTAATTACTGCAGGATGAAACCACAACATGCATTAAAAACTTCATTCATTTTAACACAAATAGTGTGGTTAATAAAAAAAAAAAGTTAAGGATATACATACATATTTGTATACCTGTATGTTCCTAGAAATGCCCTTCCAACTACCAAAAAAGAAGGCTAGAAACTGTAAAGGTATGATGCAGTAGGAAGCTTTTCATTTAACTAAAAAATAAAACAATGCCATTAAAAGAAAGAGTAGATGGCCATGTCAAAGCTGCAGTTATTTTACTAAACAAACTGCTACAGTTTTCCTTAAATAATCGTTCATGATATGTATAGGATATTACAGGATCATGCTCCCTTACAAACAATGAACATAGCTGAAAGAAATGACACTTTACACTGCATTGCACATTATCACACTACTTTAATAAACTTTACAATGCTTTAGACAGACAAAAATATTGTGGGTATTTCTGCCAGAGCTTCACTTTCAGTAATCAGTGACATTCACTGACACTCAGGACATTTACGTCCAAGCACAGCGCAGTTCTTCGATGATTACTCTTCTGCAAATATAAACTGTGGGCCTATGAGTGCCACTGTAAAATGTAGCAAAATGTTTGCATACACAGAATGAATGGCTGGACATTTCTCGCCATTGAAATAAATGTAAAATATCATTTTTCTGTAACAAAATACTGTTGTTTCATAACTTTCTGTATTAGAGAGAATACCATTTTCACAGAATCTGTACATCTCTGTAAGAGTATGAGGAACTCCAGACTGTAATTAATTGGTTATGGAAAAAACAGGCCACCAAGAAAGCGTTCTCTCATAGGCACTTCCTTTGCTTCACTGATCACATTTTCCTTAGTTTGTTTGACAATCTTCAATTACTTTTAGTATTCAAAGCCAGAATTGGCACTACCTTCAATTTCCAGTATAATAATCATAATTATCTGGATGGTAGGAAGAATGGTTGTTTAGTTGACTGGTACAGTGGTCTGGCTAGCTCAGAGGATTAAGGCTTTGCTCCATTTACAAACTGCTTCCCATTGTCTGGGATTTGAGTACTTCAGCCTCCATGTGTCCACAGTAAAATTATGACCCAGTCATTCGACCGAGAAGTGATCTACAGGAATCAGAAAGCTGGTGTGGCTCCTTATGGTCTCCTCGGGCAAATGTATAGTAATTACCTAGGAATCTTATTGTAATAACTTCATTATTCGCAAATACTGATATACACACATACTGTGAACTCAGGCATAAAGTCATTGAAGTCATTAATGTACAGCATCTAATGTGTCATGCATTCCTTGTGAGACTTGTGTAATGTTAATTTATACTTAAGCTTCTGTTTTATTCAGCTTTTGTACGATGGTATCAGCTTTCTTTTCTCTCAGGAGACACAGTGGGGCATCATTTTGTTTTAGCTAACCCTCATTTGTTTGCTTGCCCTGTTCTCTAAAACATTTTCCTGAGGTTTAGTACAGCAATTGCCAGACTACATTTAGAATGAGCTCTGCTTTTCTTTAATGGTCACAGAAGTGGCTTCTAGGGAATATAGCTATCTAGACTTTTTCAGTGACAGAAATGCAGAAAGCTATGCCAAGATAAACCACAGAGACTGCACTGAATTTAATTAGCTTCACAGACAGTGGGGAACCGAGTACAGTATTTATAATACAGTGTTTACAGCTGGAAGATCATAAAAATGAGAGATACTTCACTTTATTAAATTATGTTGTTGTTTATACAAACTTGTTTATATTTACTCAAATAAAAAAAAGTTACCAAGAAAAATGTATATACATATAACATCAAGAAGGATATAGAGCTAAAGTGGATAGCAAAAAAAAAAAAAGAAAACCTGTGTATGCTTGTGTGTGCATGTGTGTGTGTGTGTGTGTGTGTGTGTGTGTGTGTGTGTGTGTGTGTGTGTGTGTGTGTGTGTGTGTGTGTGTGTGCGTGTGTGCCCATTCAGATTGTTTTTTCATTCCTGTAATATATTTACTTCTGCCAATATTTACATAACTGTCGAAGAAATTACTTGCTTCCATTGAGATGTGATTGCTGTGAATATGAAGAAAATGTTATGATTGCAAAGTTCGTAATAAAATAGTGGCAAAGAAAATAAATTCACTGAAGTACTAATTATGTTTGGTGCTTATGGCTGATTCATATTGGTGCCCATCTCCAGGGCTTAGCAATACTGACTTTATTTTGACTCATACAGGATAGCTACTGTAGGCCCTCCATGAAAATGAAAGTTAGATACTAGCTACAGTTAAAGTGACATACTAGCTTTCTGTGAGCGGTCAGTGACTGATACAGCAGGATAATGATTTTTCTACAAAGCAGAGGGAAAGAGTAATTGTCTGTAAAAGCAATATATCCATAGGTTCGTACTAGGCCAACTGCACTTATGGGCCATTTTAAGCCTAGCCAATTACCCCATGTGAGAATCAAACTCTGTACCTTGTGTCTGTAACCCTTATCATTCTTCCAGAAGTCATCACTATCTTCAAGTGTGGTCTTTGATATGAGAAAAAGTTTTGGCATCATACTTCTCAACTGTACAGATTTTCAGAGAATGTCCCAGTTTTAGTCTCATATATTTGGCCTGTTTCTCAATAAAAGTGTGGTTTTCTGGCAAATCATTCATAGGATCATAGGAAGTTACTAAGCTATTGGCCTGAAGCTCTTATAAGCCTAGCCAAGAATTTAGCCCATATTCCAACAAGTCAGCACCCTATGCCACTTTCCAGCAGGAACACAGGTGGAATCTCAGTGGTGTATTTTCTGTTCCCCATCCAGTTATCTAGGTTGTGCTTACAAAGGGTTAATGAGGTATTCTGCTTGATGTGGAGAGGGAATCTATTCCACAAAAGGGGCGAGTCTCTGGGACACAAATCTGTCCAGCCAACAAGTCCTATTAATGTCATAGACCAGGTTAAGATCACACGTGCAGGTTACTTGAGTGGAGCTTGACTTGCAGATATGCAATTGCCCCATCAAAGTGGGGTCTGAAATTGCTTTGTATGCCAGACAGAGGTCACCTCTGAGGAGTCTGTAGGAGACTGAGTAGAGGGACAAGGCCTTTAGCCTATCCATGTAGGGTAGATGTTCGAGGCCCTGGATTCTCCCAGTGAGGAACCTCTGTGGTCTCTCCAGCTACTGCATGTGCTTTGTGAGGTACATGCCGAAAGGGGCATTATACTCAATAATGAGACTTATAAGGGAAGAATACAGGGATGTTATGACCACCTTGTCCCTGGATGAGATACCCTTACAAATGAGGTGGGCCCCTTATTAATGAGGTGAGCCATATAGAAGGCTGTCTGTACAATGGAGGCAATATGGAGATCAAAAGTAAATTTTGTTATCAAGCTGGGTGCCCAAGAACTTCACAACTGATTACATGCTTAGGACCTTATTATCAACGTGATAATTTGTGGGGATGTCTCTCTCCTCAAAGGGGATGAGGATGCATTTTTTGGCATTCAGTCAGTGAGGGCATGTTTCTGGCACCAGTCATTTGTTTGGATGAGACCCTCTTGGAGGATGTCCACATCACAAGGGACTTGATGACAGCACCAAGCTTGCAGTCATCTGCAAACCTGTTCAGCCATAGCCCACTGGTTTGGCCTGCACTCAGAAAATTATATCCCAAACAGCAGAGGCCCCAAGACCGATTCCTGGGTATACCACTCATTACAGGTCTACTGCTTGAGGTGGCTTCCCCTATTTTGACTAGGTGGGTTCTATCAGTAAGCCAGTTTGCTACCCATCTGGTAACATAGAGATTGATGTCTAGTTGAGAGAGTTTATCTATTATACCTGAGTGGAGAATAGTATTATAGGTTTTGTCCAGATCAAAGTAGGTGGTGGGCACAGTCTTCCCCTTGTGCATGGCCTTGGTGACTGTCTCAAAGAAGTCAACCAAATTTACCAGGCATGACCTCCCCTTGACAAAACCAAACTGTGTGGGATGAAGTGTCTGGAGGGTGCTAATGTCCCTGTTAATGAGGTCCAAGATAATCCACTCCATGGCCTTTAGGTCAGGCTAGTTAGGATGATGGGTCTATAATTTCTAGGATCGGTGGACACTCCACCTTTATACAAAGGGATGACAGTGCCTGTCCTCCACGTGGCTGGGATGAAACCAGTACTCACTGGCAAATCTTTGAGAAATGAAGTCAGAAAATAAGGACATACCATTGAGATTGAGACTTCATACCCTTCACAAAATTCATACTAATGCAAAACATAATTTTTTATCAACTTTATAACCCTGTAAGAGCAATATTTAAAAACTGTCCCTATTTTTGGGCCTTTGTCCTCCCATTATCTATGGCATTGTCCAGATTTTCTGCTCTAAGCGGTCGAGAGGTATGTTCAGCATGTACCCTAAGAAAAGAATTTTCTTGCTAAATGTTTTGTCATACAATATCATTCTGCAATAGCTTTATGCCAGCGACTTAATAGTGAGAACTCTAACCAATGGAAAGCTGTTCTTAAATATTTCTGGAGTTTAGGAGACACACACAGAAAGCAGGTCACACAGCTAAATGGTGACATTAAGAAAAATGCATCAAATGAATTACAGAATTGCTTTCACTATGAGTGGATGAAAGCAAATGCATTATGTATCAGTGTGTCTGAACTGCATTTGCTGCAAGAAAAAAACAGTTGAAAAACACTTGTAAAGTATTTTTTTTTTTGCAGGAGGCAATTCCCCTTGACTTCCACACACAACCTGAACTTATACATGCAAACTCCATGCACTAACTCTAAGAAGGGGGAAATCTCCCATAAAGGGCATTATTGCCAGTACAACTCACCGATAGTGATTTGCAAAGGAAGACCTCAGATCATCAGCGAGTTCAACCTTGAGCAACTGAAGTTCCAGACGTGAGTCTTCATGAACCAGTCGAGTAATTTACAGAATTTTCTGGCAAAAATCACAAAACCTCCATATAGCAACACATTAACAGATCATGTACCAGGGCAGTGTTGGGGGTGGGGAATAAGCTGGTCTACGGCCAGCATTTCTATCCATGGTTGCACTTTAGCTGACATTATTGCCACAAGACTGATCAATAAACTTGTGGTCCTTTAAAGGTCCTGTATCTGCAACTGTATGTGCATAGTGCTTTGCAGTCCTTTATGGATATATGTGGTCATATGTGAGCCTCATTCTAAAGTCTAGAGTTGGTACGCATGCATAAAAAGTGAGCCTCAGAGACAGTTACTCTAAGTTGCACCATTAGCATAATGGCCATGCTATGGGTCTTGTAATTATGCAATAAAAACAGCCACTACCATTGCAGTGCTAATTGGAATACAGCAACTTTCTTCAAGGTAACAAAATATTAGTACTTTTTACAGGACTTGCTCAAGGGAGGAATAGCTGCTTTGGTAAGGATTCATGAAACAATGATATGTGAGGAGAATGTGCGATTAACAGCAGTACCTTTTGCTTTTGCTGGAGGGAGGTTGTTCCACATCTAACTGCTAACAAGGTGTGCTGGAACACATGTTTTGGAACTCTGCAGTACATTTCCTAGATGCTTTATAGAGTACAGAAGGATGTAACGTGATGAAGTAAGAGGAAACAGGCTATATGAAGGTGTGAGGATTGGCATAACAGTGATTTTTTTATTATTATTTGGAGACTATAGCATCCTGCAGACAGCTGTGTAATGATCACAGGGTGGGATGCAATGATAAATGGCTGGCATCGGAGCTGATATGTGTGCAATAGCGGCACACTCAACAGAGATTGTGATGCTATGTGAGGTGTAGTTCATCTACTGTAATGCAGCATTCACGGACAGGATTGTCTTAAGAATGCATACTGTTGGTGTATCTGTAGGATATGTGGACCATAGTAGTCAATGTGAAGTGGGACTGGAACATGGCTTAATAGATAATAGGCTGGTGTAAATATGTAGAGAATGTGATGACCTTACTTTATTGGGCATGTATATGCATAGCTCACTAACAGACTGCATGTCATAACATTTTCTGTCCCGATACTACTCTAATCAGATGCTATGGACTTTGTCCTTTGATAGTGAGGTATGGTAGGTGTTTTTCATGATGATGGCACACCCATGACAAGGGTGTATGCATATCACAGCAGCTTACATGATACGTCCACTCACTGACCATAGCTCTGTGTCCAGATTTACATGTTGTGACATAGCACCAAATTGAAAAAGCACCTATAGAAGTTCTCCCAAGCAGAGACATAATGGCTATTGCAGGTCCTCCATTAGAATGAAAGGTAGATACTAGCTACAGTTAAACATGACCAGTCCTTCTCTTTCTGTGTGTGGAATGAGCTTGTGTTGATAATGAATGCTGTCACTGGTCAAAATAAGGCAGTCCATCAGGTCTACTAAAGGTCATTGACATGATCTTGCATGCCTGTCAAAAGTTCTATGTACCAGCCATAGAATGGGTACAATATTGCAGACCAACCTGACCACCATGAAGAAGATTGTATTGCCTTTGTCTGGGGAAACAGAATGGGCTTTAATAGGTGACAGAGACCTGAAGCTCAGGGGTGTACAACAATGTCATGTCTCCTGTTTAGGCACAGCTGGGATGCAGAAATGATGGCATAGCATGCAAGATATGTGTTTTTGCATAGCAATAATCAATAGTTTTTGTGTATCATTGGGTGATAGGATTGTAACATAGTTTTAATGTCACAGACATATGTTTTTATGTCTCCTTTCACAGGTACAGTAGTTAATGGGTCCTTTGCCCTGGAATAGGCCATGTGTGTTGTCAATCCTGCATCAGATATTGATGATGATGATGATGATGATGATGATGATGGTGATGATGATGGTTTTACAGCAGCACAGTCAGAAGGCACAAACCTGCTGTTGATAATAATGACTGTGGAGGGTAGATTATCATCCACTTCCAGCGACCCAGCTCTGTTGCCTATAGAGCTTGTCCCTATTTCAGGAGCATGGGATAAAACAGATCATCACCTAATCAGAAGGCATGATCATCCCATAAGTATGTGTTTACAAAGGCATGCGTACCTCCACAGAGCATGGGGGCAGGGGGTAGGTGAGGCAGGCATGAGGTCATCACTTTCATGCCTCCCAGTCTTTGTCTGACTGGTTTGGCACAAATGGTATGTATTTATAACCTCTGTTTAACTTAAAGTACAATTCTGGACATATGGGAAACTGCTCTTATAAAACCCCTTCCAAAACAACCACAACAAGGGAAAGCCTTCTTGTTCTTCTCTGTCTTCATCCTACCTACACCTGGGAAAATATTTGAAAAGTAATTTATCACCAACTGTCCTTTCACATGAACAGTACATTTCCTCACTCTTACCCAGCATGGATTCTGGGCTGACTGGAGCACAACAACAGCACTATGATCACTTGTTGATAACATTCCCATTCTTGAACATGTTCCCTCCTGGATCACTCACTACAAATCTCATGAAATAATAATTCTAGGTGACATCAACATCGATTGGCAAACCCTGACCACTGACTCCCTTAACTCTAGTATAAATCTCCATGGTTTCGCACAACTAATCTCAATCCCTACCCATTTTGGAAAGCCAACCAACTCCAGGCCTATACTTGACTGGGTACTAGTATCTAATCTGAACCTATACCAGAAACCCAAAACACTGCCTGATTCTATAAGTGACCACCTTCCCACCTGCATTCAAAGAAACCCCCTTCAACAAATTAGGCCATACAAATACAAGGAGTGCCATACTCTCTCTAACTTCAACCTTGATGTGTTCAACAATAGATTCTCCTTCATTAAGCAGTCCTTCTTTTTATACTTACCCCTTGAAGATGCTGTACACAAATGCAACCACATTTTTTAGATATTCTCATCTTCCTGCTCCTCTTAGGAAAATTAGAGTAAGATCTCTCCTTGCACATTGACTTTCTCAGTTCACTCACTCTCTAATGGACAAGAGGGATAATGCTTGGAAAAAATGGCTAAGAAAATCTCCTGTCTACCTCCAAACCTATAAAGAGCTCTGAAACCGCACTAAAAAACAAGTCAATACTGATAAGAAAAACTTCTACCAAAAGCCTCAAACAAACCATTACAGTAATCCTAAAATATTCTGGAATACCATTAATAAGATTCTTTATCCAGGCAGTCCCAGTATACCTAACCCTTGCCTAACAACTATACCTCTCAAAACCATAACTATTCTTAACTCTTATTTTATCAACTCCACCAGCAAACTAATCCAGAATAGTCACACCTCCAATCTTTGTATCCACCCCCTCGGCCATAAAATCACCTTCTAACTCAAATATGTTCCCACTGCTTACATAAAATCTCTACTAAACAAACTAAAGCCATGCTCTCCCTTGGCAGATAGTCTATGACCCATCTTGCCACTAGCTCAATAGCAACCCTATCTCCATCCTGGTGAACAAGAATCTACTGCCCCTTCTATCTGGAAAGAATTCTACACTGTACCATTCCTCAAAGGAGGATACTCGACTGACCTCCCAAACTACAGGCCCATAGACATACTGTTCCCTCTCTAAAATACTTGAAAAATGTACACACAAACATCCCCTAATTATCTTCTTCAGGATAATCTACTCACTCCTACCCAGCACGGCTTCCTACATAACCATAGCATGACTAATGCTCTTATTTCCTTCACTCGTAATATCTCTCAATCCAGAGACAGCAATAAACTAGTTTTCTGTCTATTGTTAGACCTCTTCAAAGCCTTAAATGCTGTCTGTCACCCCAAGCTGATCACTAAATTGTCTGATCTTAGTCTCTCTAATCCTACTGTTAAATGGTTCTCAAGCTACCTTACCAAAGACAACACTCCATCAAGTGTTTCTCTTCTTTCTCACCCTTCCCACCTGTCAATAAGGGAGCACCTCAAGGCTCCATTCTCAGATCACTGCTATTTAACATCTTCACAAACTGTCTTCAGACTTCCTGCTCTCACTCTTATCTCATACAATATGAAGATGATTCCATTATCATCTCCACTTCAGATAATGTCTCTCACCTCCACACTTTAACCCAAAACTCTTTCAACTCCATCAAAAGTTGATTAACTGACAATCAATTCATATTTACCCCCCCCCAAAAAAAAGACAAACTTTGCCTATTCCTCCCAAAACATCTTTTTCATCATAAATCTTCATTTGCCATCAGATTTCTTGACAGCACTGCAAATAACATAGAAAAATACACACAGCCCCTGGGCACTATCATTAATGATCAACTAAAATCTGATCTACATGTCCAAAACTACATAAAAAAGACTCATCAGAAACTTGGCTTGGTCTATAGAAACAAAAAGCTCCTCAACAAGGACTCTAGACTTTCTCTTGCCTCTGCCTACTTTCTTCCCAGTCTACTTTATGCCTCTCCAATCTTAACCAACTTAAAATCCTCCCTAAAGTCTAAGCTTGAACTCACTTATAACAAAGTCCCTAGGTTCTTTGCAAACCAGCCATAGAACTCACACCACTGCCATTCTCTCAAATCTGTAAGCTGGCTAGTATTCCCCTACCAGCTCCTGCTAGCTCAACTGCTCCTTACTCACTCCATCTTCAACAAATCTTCCTCTTGCCCCACAATCTCATCCCTCATCTCCTTCTATACTCCTAATTGCTCTCTCCAGAGCTCTGACTAATTTCTCTTGGAAATCTTTAAGCCCAAAAGAACAATTAGACAACATCTATACAGCTACTCTGTTGTCTTAGCTTGGAATAAACGTCCTCTGATAATCAGAACTCTATCCAATACTCACAACTTCAAAAAAGCTTTAAAAGAAACTCTACTGAACTCATGGATCTGCTCCTGCCAAAGCCCAACTTAACTCTCTTACTGTGTTTCACCTTATTACTCCAAGTCTTTTAATCCACTTGTCCATCCATTTTAAAGCACCCCTAGTAAATTAAGGATAACACAATCTACTATTCTGATGTCCTTTCTATTTTGCCTTTGTACTGCCATCACCTATTCTACTTGGTTGTATTTTAACTCATATTTCTTTACTTCAGAGCTTGCTGATTTGTTCTACTTTGTGCTGTATTCTGAGATTTATACGTAAATATAGTAACCTCCATATGCCTTCTAGTATCATTTACTTGAGTGCCTGCTGATTTATTTAGTTTTGTATTGTATTTTAGATTTTATTGGCATCTACGGTTACCTCTGTATTAGAGTTTTGTCTTGCATTTGAAACTTTCTGTATTTACTGTTACTTCTACTTTGATAAATTTTCTCTCTGGGCCTTTGCTGCAAATGGGCTCATGTTTAGTAGGGGTTCCTATCACATAGTCACACTTCTACAAGTTTGAACCCCATATGGTCAAGACCATAAGTTCGAACTTGTACAAGTTCAAGCATTTAAACAAAAATCTCCATAAGGGGAGGTTTCCATTCATTTCAATGTGGTGCAATCTCAGAGTTAGTATATTTAAGTAGTGAGGGGTGTGGGGGTGGCCCCTGCTTACAACAGTTTATTTTGTTCTTACTTCTTCTTTTTTTATCACTAGTCAAAGTTTTGTAACTTCGAATGGAATGGTTTGAACATTATGTGTTTGAAGTTATAAAACTTCAACTATGTGATATAGACCCATTTAGTAGGACAAACCCGGTTAACAAATGTCAAAATAAAAAAATAAATAAATAAATTGTAGATGAGATCCTTCTTAACATAGATAAAGGAAAACGTGTAGAAGCTCTCTTCATTGACCTTACTAAAGCTGTTGATTTTATTGACTCCATCCTCCTAAATCAATCCCTTAAAAAAATGGATTTATCCCCAACACTGTCATCTGGCTCAAAAATTTCTTAACAAGTAGGTATTACAGAGTCAAAATCCTCTCATTCCTATTGCATCAGGCACCAATACCAAAGTAGTGCCCCAGGACCCCATACTCACTCCACAGTTGTTTTCAATTTTTATTAAACTACCATCAGACGTGCCTAGTATTCCTGTCACTCTTTATGCCAGTGACATGGTTATCCTTTGATTCAATCCCTCATATTAAACTATTCAAACTCAGGATCAGTTTGACCTCCTCCCCCTTAATTATCAAATAAACACCCATAAGCTACTTCTAAACCCCTCCAACACAAGCAAACAAACAAACACTCAGAAAGCATGATATTTGGAACCTCAAAATAGCTGAATAAAAACTCCTAAAAATCTCAACTTCTGAAATCATCAGGAAAAAGATCAACTCTCTTTTACTCTGGCCTGGCAAATATTTCACATTCTCCCTAGGCCAGCTATAGCTGCAATAGGAAAATGATCCCTCCTTGCTCAAAGTGAACACAGGCTCTACATCATTGCCAAAGCATCTTTAAAACCTCAGCTACTCTACAGTTCTCTTAAAACAAAATCTGCTGATTCATTTCCAAGTCCTCCTTAAAAACACTGCTTCACCATCATCTGCAAAGTCAGATGGATCCCAGTCACAAACAGAGTTAAGTTACTTCTAGGGTCTTTTCTTTTCAAACTACTTCATCCAGGTGCCTTCCTGCCTCTTGTTGCCAAACTCCATAATGAAACCTAATCCTACAACCTCTCCAGCTTCTCCCAATCAGCTCCCTTACTCTAGACCACCAAACCAAACTGCACTGTGCCAAATGCTCCTACACTTTTCTTGCACCCATATTCTGGCAATCTCTCAATTAAAAATCTGATTACAAGTGCTTTCCCAATGTAC
Organism: Protopterus annectens; assembly: GCF_019279795.1. Lineage (NCBI taxonomy): Eukaryota > Metazoa > Chordata > Ceratodontiformes > Protopteridae > Protopterus > Protopterus annectens. Next base: position 1,954,818,630 of record NC_056728.1, read on the forward strand.
ATATCACCTAACTCCTCCTTACTTACATCACCCTGTTTTTTCAACTGCTGCTTTCCTCTCACATTTACTACTAATTTAATCCACATTTGTTTTCCTCCACTGCTGATAATATTTGCTTATTGTTTCATTTGTCTGCTGGACTCCGTACCTTCTGTCATTATTTCATATTTGTGAAAGAGTTATGTTTTTTTGACGGTGGAGGTGGGATTTCTTCACCTGAGCTGTACCTACAAAAATGTCTATTGTGATCAGAGAACAACACACATTCATGTACATAAACACACACACGCACTCACACATGCATCCACCTCCCCTACCCCCTACCCCATATCTAACCCTCCTACCATATCTCTCATCTGTCCAGATTTTCACAGAATGTCCAGATTTTTGCCTCATATTTTTGGTCTGTTCATAACATTTGTGGTTTTCTAGATTTTTGTGACAAATCAGTGAGGACCAAATTCTCTAAGTAATGTTAAGCATTTGAGTTTCAAATTTCATATCCTTCAAAAAATGCATGTAGCACAAGACCTTTCCGAGTTTATAAGAGCAATATTTAAAATCTTTCCCTGTTTTTTGGGGCTTTCTCCCCCCATTATTTTTGGCTTTGTACAGATTTTCTATGTTAAGAGGTTGACAGCTATGCCCCCTAATGTGTCCTCCCAGGCAGAAACGCACTCAGATGTGCAGTCCCTCACATACAGGCATTCATGCACCACCTAATACTACCTAACTACTAAACTTCCCAAAAGTTGCCTCTACCTCAATGGATGAACCCAGATTTGAACCATGTTCATTATCGTGCGTAGCGTGGAGGAGCCATGCTAAGGTACACAGCCAAGCAATTCTCTGAATCACTGAATTATGTGAATACCTTCCCACTCAGAGTTCTAAGGGAGAGTGCATGGATAATTACCACATGACTTTCTTGCAGAACAATACATTTACTGAAATAGTTAGTAGTGCAACAGCTAGCATACAAGCCTTTGGTGCAGTTGGTTGTGGGTTCTACTCCAACACCATGTAGATGGATTGCTGACACTGCAGTGCAGTATAAGGGGGATGATCCACTCCTGAGTATGCTGTCCTTCTGAGGAGATGTTAAACTGAGGCCTCATCTGTCTGTGTTGATGGTAGGTGCTGTGAGATCTTTCAGTCTTCAATAGACTCCTCAGAGGTGACCTTTGTCTGGCATAAAAAGCAATCTCAGACCCCACTTTAATGGGACTGCTGCATATCCACAAGTCAAGTTCCATTTGAGTAACCCGCGCATGACGTCATCCTGGTCTGTGACATCAATAGGGCTTGTTGGCGGGGCAGATTTGTATCCCAGAGACTCCCCCTTTTGTGGAATAGAATCCCTGTAAAGCAGAATACCTCATTAACCCTTTTTAAGTGTAACCTGTATAACTGGATGGGGAACAAAAAATATACCCCTGGGATTCCACCTGTGTCTCTACTGGACAATGGCATAGGGTGCTGACTTGTTGAAACATGGGCTTAATTCTTGGCTAGGCTTATAAGGGCCTCAGGGTCAGTAGTCTAGTAACTTCCTGTGATCCTATGATCTTATGATGGCTATTTTAATTTAAGTAATGACTTATTCATTAATAATGATTAATTGATCAAGGAGCTAATTGTTGAAAACAAGCCATCCAGGACACACGCAGTACAATATAATGCACTAGGTGAAGTGATAAGTATATGAAAAAACAAAAATTGAGGAAAAAAATATATACACACATTCCAAAATCAATACCTGTGATTTCAAGATGCTAAACCCCTCCATAACCCATGCAGGGGACTGTTAGTTCCCTACAAAGAAAGGAGAATAGTCATGGCAATTAAACAAAAAAAAGTTTTCCTTGCTCTGTAATTGCTTGATATAAAAAAAATATTAAAGAGTCCCTATGCAACTGCCATATATACCAAACAGCAAAATAGCTACTCAGATGAATGGGGCTTTTGATAAATGGGATTTAATAATTAGCAGGAGCAGCTCATCCTATTGGACTGCAGGACTGTAGCCCCCCCCCAGCTGAAAATGAAAAACATAAACAGAAAAAAAAAGTAAAACTGGAAAATAAAAAATAACATGAAAGACTCCTGGAACAGATGCAGCACATGTGTGTGAACATTCCCGGAACTCACGTGCATGCATGCAGAATCCAGACTGAGTTAAGAGCATTAGACAGAAGGCAGAAGACTGCAGAAATGCTGAGACGTCTGTGTAGTTAGACCCGCACAGACTGAAAGGGGACCAGACTGCAACATCTGCAGGCAGGATCTCCAGCCTGCTCTCACAGGAACATTTTCATCACAAGAGCTGGCTAGCAGTAACATTTGGACTATGGGAATTGCTTGCAAGCAGGAATCCTAAACGGCAATCTCTGCAGTTAGACTTGCACAGACTGGAAGGGGACCAGACTGCAACATCTGCAGGCTGGATATCCAGCCTGCTCTCTCAAGAACATTTTCATTGCAGGAGCTAGCTAGCAGGAATGTTTGGACTATGGGACTTGCTTGCAAGCAGAAATCCTCAATGGCTATGACTTATCCTTCAAGAAATGGAGCTGGCTGAGACTTTTAACTGGTAATGGAGCTGGTGTGTGTGTGTTTTGTGTGTGCAAATGTTCCAGGTAAATATACCTGGTTACTAGAGAGACTCAGGCAACAATAGTGGTTAGAGAATAACTTAGACTCAAACCCTGCACCTTGGCTGCAGGTAGCAAGAACCTGAATTCCTTACCCACCATCACTTGTGAAAACTGCTCAAATGTTTACCTCATATTTTTATTCTGTTCTGTTCTTCATAAAATCTGTGGTTTTCTGGATTTAATTCACTAAACAATGACAGGAATTTGAATTTCAGACTTTATGTTCTTCAGAAAGTAAATAGCAAACAAAACCTTTTATTCTAGAAATGTTCTAAATTTATAAGATCAATATTTTTAATGTGTTCCTATTTTGGGGGCTGTATTCCCCCATTATTGGCTTTGTCCAGGTGTTTTGTGCTAAGAGATTGAGAGCTATGCTGAGAATTCAATTCACTGAATGTGTTTGGGGCTGTATTCCCCCATTATTAGCTTTGTCCAGGTGTTTTGTGCTAAGAGGATGAGAGCTATGGTGAGAACTGAATTCACTAAATGATAGCCATTTAAGTTTCAGTTTTCCAATGTTTCAAGAAACAGTTGATTTGGCATAGTGGTATGTTGCACTTACTGTTGTGCACAGAGTTCTGGGTTCAAGACTTAGCAGTGAAATGCATGGTAGTAACGCAGTATTTTATTCTAGCAACTTTCCAGGATTATACAAGCAATGTTTAAAATGTGTCCCTGGTTTTTGGGCTTTGTCTTTTCCCAGATTTATTGTGCTGCAAAGTTGAAAGATACAGTTGAGTGTCAAGTAGATTTTACAAGGAGCTGAGCGCTTCAGGGGAAGATAAGTTTAGTGCTGCTTATCCTGAGTATGCTTGCATTGTTAATAGTACAACAGGTAGTGTACTTGCTTTCGATGCAGAAGGCTGTGTGTTATACTCCCACAGTATGTAGATACATTACTGTACTGTGTTGTACTTTTAGAGGGGGTAGATGCTGCAGTCCAAAGAATGTCCTCTTTGGTAGGGATACCTTTTAACTATGAACCTGTTATCAGTTTGCCATTCATTCCCTATTGCAATATTACTAACATCATTTTTTAATGTAAAATAGGCAAATTATTCCTCAAGGGCAGTAGGCACTTTATTTGTAGGTGAAACAATGAAATATAATGTTGTTTCCTAGCAGCAAGCTCTTCATTTGTTACAGATCTCTTTAATGTAGAATTGTTTAGATGACTTTTACTTCTGCAGAGATTGTGCATATTTACTGATACTGGTGGATTGTAGAAGTGTGAGTAGACTTTTATGATGGAAATGTACTGAATTGGACAGTTTTGTCATTATTGCTGCATGCATTTTGTTTCATTGTTTACTGGAAAAATATTCAAATCAAATTTAAAACATCCTCTAACAACTGTACTGTATTATGCAAGGAATATAATTTAATACAATCATGAAGGTGCATCAAAGGACACATGGATGTTTCCTTTGCATGGGGCCTATGATTTGAAAACAGCCCAAAGTTAACCTTTATCTGCCACTGGCCAGATGTATTTTCCTTGAATGTGGGTTTCAGTGCTGTTTCAATGAATATGAGTTTCAAGGGCAGAGAAGTTTTAATGCTGGTCTGTTTTCATTGTGAGACTGCATTGCTTTGTTTAGCAGATGTCTATTAGTGTTTGCGCTGTAAAATGTAAAATAAAACTTTTAAATGAAATCCAAATCACCATAGAAATAAAGCAGTATGCACATTATAGTATTTATGGTAAATGGGGTGAAATAGCCAAATAATGGTATATTGGAATGGCTGCAGGGGGGTGGCCCCATTTGACTAAACTCAAAGACAGCCCCGGCTGAACTATACCTCTCAGCTGTCCATATTTTTTTAGAATGAATAGATTTTTGCTTATTTTTGGTTTGTTCCTCACAAAACTTGTGGTTTTCTGGCAAATCATTTAGGAATGAAGTCACTAAATAATGACAGACATTGAGTTTCAGACTTCATATCCTTCAGAAAAATGCACCCTAAGACCTTTTATTCTGACTACTGTCTAAGTTTATACAAGAGCAATTTTTAGTACAGTTTGCATGTTCCCCCAATATATTTGCCCTTGTCCAGATTTCCTACATTAAGAGGTTGAGAGGTACGTGCAAATACATTGCTTTATATAATTAGGTATATCCAAACCTCTCAACTCTCCCCGATTTTGGCTCAAAGTATTGCTCTGCCCCTAATAATCCCACCGCAAAATGGCAAATTTGGAAGAAATTGTGGAGGGTTTACAATTAATAAGTAATTGTAATGATCAGAGTTATAGATTGCTTTTAATTTCAGAAATGCATGTAGATTCTCTTATTTTGTCAGCTGCTCAAATTAACAGTAAAAATATTTAAAAAGTGTCCCTTCTTTGACAGGTTTCCAGCTGTATTGTGTGACTATTTTATATATTTGCATCACATGGTTGGTCCATTTTTCATAAAGTTGCGTTTTTCTGGCAAATTGGTGGCAAATCATTAAAGATTGAAGTTAGAAAATAATGACAGACATTTGAGTTTCAGATTTCATACCCTTCAGAAAATTCATACTAATGCAAGATCTACTATTCTATTATCTTTCTAAGTTTATAAGAGCAATATTTAAAATTGTCCTTATTTTTGGGCCTTTGTCCCACTTCTATTTATGGTTTTGTCCAGATTTCTTGCTTTGAGATTAAGAGGTATGGCAAATGTGTCAGGGCCATCACCATCAGCCAGAGACATTTCAAATTGTGACATACTTGTTGCACCCCACTCCCCATGTAGTGACTCTGGATGTGTCCAAGCAAGGCAAGGAGTAGTTATGCAGTGTAAGTGTGCAGAGTATCCTCCCATCCAAGGTAGACACAAGTACGACTGTGGCTTTTCATCTGTCCTTGATTTTGCAGAATGTTCTGGTTTTCTGTCATATTTTTATACTGTTGATTTATGCTTCTTCTTATTCGGAAAATACATGTTGTTACAGTGCCTGTTGCTCTGTGTTTAAGTAGCAATGCTTTAATGACCATCAGGTAAGGGTTTATATTAGAACATCGAAGTTTCAAGTCTTCGAATGTTCTAATATTGACACCTAGTAACCGAAAAACGATAAGACCAAAAATTTAGAACATCGAATTTTTTCCTAGGGAAAAAATTTGCTGGTCCAAAACACATACATACAACACAAACACACCAAACACAAAGTAATCCACACACATACACCTAAAATCTTACATCTAAACCTACACGAAACTGTACATACACTACTATCTACCCACTTACCTTAACCCAAACCCTTAACCCTAAGGTCCGTCACTATCGCACACACACCTCACCCACGCCCTAACCCTAACCCTAACTCACCTATCCCACCCTAACCCTCGCATCTACACAATCATACACTTACCTGAACCAGACCGTAACTTTCCACCGCAGAGCAGAAAATAGCGAAGCGACAATAACGGACAACCAAATTCTTTCCCTAGGAAAGAATATGGTTATCTAAAAATTCGCTATTTTCAACTTTTGGTTACTAGGTGTCGATATTAGAACATTTGAAGACCTGACACTTTGATGTTCTAATATAGTCCCTCAGGTAAGCTTGTCTGAGACTATAAGATACAAGTAAGCTTTAATAAGCATACTGTTAAAGAATTACCAACATTGAAACCCTTTTTGTTGTTGCCATGCAGAGAATATTTACATAACTAGTGTATAAGCCTTGGGTATTGAAATGCATATGATAGAATTTGTAATAAAGGACAGGATTACAATATTTTCAGAACCTCATTACATTTGTTGGAGACTTGCAGTCATCTTTGCAGGCTTTACACGCAAACTAAACAAAATGCCAATCTATCGTGTGGACCATAACCTGTGCAAGTAATCCTTTAAGCAATTTATCTTGAACTTGTTTCTTGTTTGTTATTCATTTTTTACTTTGATAATGTTTTCCCCATGAAACAAGTAGATAGGTTTTGTTGGGCAGCAGGTCTTTTTTGGATAAGAAACATTTTTACAAGTGGGGGTATCAAAGGAATTGCTACTTTCAGCATGTTACTTGGTACTTTTATAAAGCTGAATATAAATTATAATTAGAACTGCAGTGCAAGGAGAAGTAGTTTGAGTTGAGTGCTGCTTGTTTTTTTATACTTGATTTTGACTGGCATTCCAGTAATGTATTTAAAAAGTAATTTATTTTTGCATGCCTCACAGCATTTTTGTTTCCATCTAGATATTAAGTAAGCTGTCATGTAGCCAATGCATTGAAATATTTTTTTTCTTCTACACATCATTTTGTCTTGAATGGACTCTCATAATGATGGTTTGGAACCCAGGGAAGCGTGTTTAATTAAAGTGCCAGTATTTGCAGTTTTTAGCATAGCCCCACCCATTTCTAGTTGGTCACACCCCTTCTTGTTGGCCCCACCCATTCAGCTGTCTCCTGCAGACCCCCCTTTGATTTGAGATCACCAACCACCACTGTTTACCACACTACAGTGTGGTCTCGGAGTTGGTATATTTAAAGAGCGGGGGTGTGGGGGGTGCAGGAGGCCTTGCCCCCTGCCTACACTTGTCAGGTAAGTTCCATTTGTTTGTTTGTTTTTTTATTATATGTTTGTTGTTTGAAACTTCAAACATTTAAATCTGATTATTTAACATTCTAAGTTTTCAAACTTCGAACATATAATATAGACCCGAATTATAGCCTTGTTACATTACTAAGTGGGTCATCTCATACCTCTCAAGTGTACCTCATTTCCTGGAACGTACCTCAATTGGGGTCTCAAAAGGTTCATGTTTCTTGAAGTTCCACATTGAAAGGGTCTGTCACACATTCAGTGTTGTGAATTTTTTAACTGATATTCATGGTAAATAGAAATTAATTATATTAATTCATTAAAAGATCTTTTAAAAAAAAAATAACCATACTATGACCTTCCTGGTTGAAGTTGTTAGTAAGCCATGAGTATGTGTTCCACATTTTGCCCATTTGTACCACATTGTGAGGGCTGGTGTTCCTCATTTTAGAGACAGAAGGTTGAGAGCTATGGATCATCTCAGTTTTATTTACATTTATATTTTAAAACAAAAAGTCACCAACAGTTGCCAGACCCTAAGTTCACAGAATATAACCAAGTAAGCAATTCCAAATAAACAAATGGACTCAGGAACAGCCAAATGATCCAGTATTCCAAGTAAAACTTCTGTTTATTAAAAACAAATAAACATGAGCGCTTTCGCAGTTAGACTGCTTCTTCAGATGTAATGCACTACTCAGCTAAAGTGCATTAAATACCCAATGCTCTACATAATTAACTAATTACATAACAGACACAACTTAAAGGCACACAATAACATAAAAATCTTTAAAAACATAGGTAAGAAATACACATATATAAGTTCAACTTTAGTAAAAATGTATATTCATTTACTTCATTACTACCATGTATCCTAAAAGATAAAAATAAAATAATGATAAGAAGACAAAACCTTATATGTATATACATAAAATATATGTTCTTTACCTAAACAGAGATTTAGCTTTTAACATAGGTTTGAGCGGAACTTTGTCACTTCTCAGCTTAATAATCCATTTAGCCTCAAGCTGCTCTGCTAGTTTCCTTATATCCCTCCCTCAAATATTCTCATACACTCTACCAATAGCCAAGAATTTAAAATTATGTGTACTATCTGTCTCAATAACATGTCTGGCTAAAGCACTGACACTGCTATGTCTGCCAATGTGGTATATGTGTCCTTTTATCCTGTCTCTTAAGGCTCTATCAGTTTTGCCTACATATAATTTATGACATACTAAGCAACAGGCCAAATATACTATGTGTGCAGACTCACATGTGGCATAGACATTAAAAGTAAAATTGATCTGGATGTATGAAAGTACCTGAAGTATCTATATACTTACAGGCTAAACATTTGCCACACTGCACAGTAATTTTAATATTTTTTTAACTAACATTGCCTTTAGGATAGCAAAGTTGTCTTTTTAAAGACTTCATATCTTTGAACAGAAACTTAGGTTGGGAATCCACTATCTCTTTGATCTCTTCATCTATAGTGAGTACATGCCAATGCATTTTAATAACATCTGTGTACAAGTTAACATTGTTGGAATAATACAAGGGTACTTTTAACTTCCCTGCCTTCCTATGCACATTCCCTTCAGTGTTGGTGGCACACTTCTCTGAAAAATATGGTTTTGTCTTACTAGTTCTTAGCTGTGTGACTTCTTCTATGGCCTTACCAACTTCATATTCTTCATACCCTCTATCTGCAAAAGTTTCTAGAAGGTTATTCACTTGATCTACAAAATCTTTGTCATGCACATTCAATCTAGACGTCCTATTGGATAGTTCTTTGGAAGAACTTCATGACTTTGAAGAATACATTGCCAAAGCCACAACAGTTTTATGTTTTTCCTCAGAGATTTTAAATGAAAGTATTAACTTTTTAGATGTTACATTTATGATTGAGAGTGCAGGTAGTATATCCACCAGAGTATTTAAGAAACCATGTCATTGTAACCATTTATTATTTCATAAAAGTATGCATCCATCCTATATTTTCAAAAATGTGGTTAAGAATCAAGTTATTAGGATATCTAGACTGAATGTGCATGACAAGGATTTTCTAGATCAAACGAATGACCTTCTAGAAACTTTTCTTAGCATAGAAGTTAATGGATTATGTATCGAGCAGTTTCACAAACCTCTCCTAATGCACTCTATCATCTCTTTTTCCATTAATATTAAATGATATATGCACCATAGGCATTTGTTCTAAATTTTATTAAACAGACTAAAGCTCACAGTATCGTGATCTGTTAATGAGGATGTTGTTACGCCTTCTTTAACAATCTGCCTAGGCAGGCTTTTCAAGATCAGCCATTGGTCTACTCTGTTTCTATTACCAGTGCTTGTTGTGATATATGTAAAGGTTTCCTCATCAGGATGAGTTATCCTCCATATACTGAAGAGTCTGATATCCTGCATTATTTGCATTATCAGCCAGACACAAGAAAGGCTCTGATACCATTGCTGATATTGACTTAGGGAAGGGGGACTGAAAAGAAAATCTGTGTAAGTGATACTTAATAAAAGAAGGAGGATATGGGAGGAGGTAGTGAAATGAATAGGACATTGATATTAAGAAGACACTGCAAAAGAAAGAGTTTGACAGAAAAAAGTGAGAAAAAAATAGAAAATTGCCTATATTTATATGGCCAGGGAAATAACTTTGAGCAGCTGATGGAGACAGTAAGGACTGGAGAGAGCTGATACAAAAGAAATGATTAAAAGCGGTTGAAACTGTAACTCCAGGTTGGAAAAGATAAGCTAAATCTCACTTTCTCTAATACTTTCTTATATCGAAATATATCTATCTAGCTTCAAAATAAAAGAAACTGGATTTAAGCTAGACACAAATACTCTTGTGCAGATCTCCGGACAACTAAGATGCAACATTAATAATAACTTAAATGGAAAACAGGTCCAAAACTACTCACTTTAATGTATTACGTTTGCATTGGAGATATTAAATAAAAGAATGTTCCAAATATCAACCATATAGCTAAAATGAATCACATTCTTTTGCTGAGATCAAACAGGTTTTCACAAACCACCATTCAGGCACCAGTCCAAAAGCCCTCTCCTCAACGGTGAATTGAATTTGTCTCAACTAGAGCCTTACTAGTCAGAAACTGATTTTTACACACATATATAATAAATAAAAGCATGCAACCATAAAGAAAAATGATGGCAGTATCTTCTAAAACCTACCACTGACTTAAAACATTTCCAAATAAGTCAGTGACATGAGTTGTATGACATGCATTGAGGATCATATCACTGCTTGGCTACTCTTTAAAAGCTGCACTGATATTAATTCCATTTGTAAGTTGGGAGGGTGGATCTTATAAGTGGAGCTAAATCAAAAGGTTGTACTATCCATTTGAGTTGGGCAAAAATAGAAAAATAGCATGATAATGATTTTTGTAAATAATGTCGATCAGAGGGTTATAGTTACTAGAGGTGACAACTTCATTTTGTCTGAGTTTAAATTTTTCAGCCTTTATTTATTATAAAAATTTGATCAAGATACTTAGTCATTCAATGCTCCTTGGTTACCAATGAAATAAAATGGTCTGTCAGCTCTGTCCATATTCTACACGAATCTCAAACTAATTATATCTCTTTTTGACCAATCCTGTTCTTGTTTTTAAAACTATTTAAGCATAGCTGGCTAAACTAGCACCATGTGCTTGTCCTACAAACTTGTGCCCCCCTCTGTCAGATGCGGGGATGTCATGTATGAGAACCATTTAGGTCCCATTTTTACATCCTAACCCCAACCCATCTTCCTCAAATTTTTACTTACAAAAACAAATATTTTTGTTTTTCTTAAACTGTAGCAAATTGAATGCTATAAATGTTGCAAGCAGTTGCTACATGTATACATTATATATCCCACACAGAGAAATACACCACTCAGGTTTTAACAAATAATAATTTTTGCTTTGAACTGTAGCAAGCTGTTTACTACAAATGTAGCAGTTGCTACATATTATACCCTTCATGGAGTGCTGCAATGCTCAAGATGAAAAAGAAAATAAAGAAATCTTTTTTTGTTTTACACTCTAGCCAACTGCTTGCTATATATTGAGCAAGAAGTTGCTACAGTTTACACCACATGGTAATCAATACAGCATTCAAGTTTGACCACAAATGCAATACTGGCATATAAACTAGTATGCATTTAAAAAGCCATGAGAATGGACTGGAAGGCCAATAGCATCCCCTAGCATTTTCCACTGGGGAAGTTGCCCTCCTTGCCCGAACTTAGCCATACTACAGGTGGGGCAGGTTGTGTCTGTCCTTGTGTGTATATATATATAACCCATACCCACTCTGAGATCACACTATAGTGCAGGAATGGAAATCTTTCCATTCCGCACTATGGAGACTTACCGTTTCTCCATTGTTGGTGTTTCGTGTGTCGGTGTTTTCATGTCGGCGATGTGAGTGTCAGTGTTGTCAGCTGTCGATCTTCCATAAGGGACCCATAGATATATATATATATATATATATATATATATATATATATATATATATATACACATATATATATATATATATATATAGATAGATAGATAGATATAGAACTGATCAACACTTCTGATTGCCTGAGGGCCTGTTTTCTCTGGTGTACTTCTCGTACAAAGATTTGCATTTCTATGAAATTTTGCTAAGTAGCAGAGCTGATATAGCAGATCTAATATCCTGGCTGTGTTTGATTCTATAACCATCTGGATATACTAAGCTGATATAAGTATATTCTTTTGCACTTGATCTGTTTCAGTGACAGTTATCAAAACTGTACTGCATTTATGTATTTGCTTCATTGTTTATTGCTGTCCTCTGTCTGTCTGCATTTTGTTTTTTGCACCCTCCCACCCAAGTTTTTTCTACTCTTAAACTTGGTGGCTTTGGAATTGCCTGCCCCTCTTGTAAATTTGATTTTGGTCACTCCTCCCATTCCCATCTCATTTGCTCAGTCAACTGAGTGCAGTGAGATCAATAGGGAAGGACTACCCCCTTGCGTCATTGACTTTGGACACTCCTCCCAGTCCCATCTTATTTGATAACCCCACTGAGTGCAGTGAAATCATTTGGGAAGGCCAACCCCATTAGTTTCTTAATCTTTAATTATGATCTGTTTCCTCCCTCTCCACTAAAAAAAAATATACTTTATTCAGTTGCTTTTACTGTACTTGCATTATTCACACTATATTACCATATTTTTGCTTTGTTGCATGCTCTTAAGTGTTAAAGTGCTTTTATTCTGCTGCCTTCAGCAAAATCACTCCTGATAAGGAAATCCACCCTAACCTATCAGAAAGCAACATTTGCTCCTGCAACCTAAAGTTATTAGCCCAGCAACAGTGTATGTTTCTATATTTAAACTGATAACATAACCACGTATTGTTATCTCTTAAGGAAGCCTCTTTGTAGCATGCACACATCCCGATCAATTTCTTCCTCTTAAACTCACAATAAAATCTGTTCCATACACTGAGTTAAACTAAAAATTATTCTACCCGGTCTAACAGGATGTGATAGTCAACATCCTACGCAGTCCTGATATTCTTTATTAAAGTTAAGAGCAGCATAGAACAGGCCCCTAAATCATAACTACCTTACCTGTCTGTATACTACACAGCTGATTATTTTTCTTAACTCCACCGCCTGCCTCATTGTTCGACCTGCTCCATTCACCTAAGCTTGTAAGCGTCAGAGGGCCATTAGCCTAGTAACCTCCTATGATCCTATGATATATATATATATATATATATATATATATATATATATATATATATATATATATATACACACACACACACACACACACACACACACACACACACACACACACACACACACACACACACACACACACACACACACACACACGTAGGCATACACATATATATGCATACATGCATAAAAGTCGTTACTTTCACTAATACTGGCAGCAGCCCTAATGAGGGAATTCATCTCAAGCTTCTAAACTCTCCTTAGTTAAATATATCCACCACCAAGATTACACTAATACTTAATACTAAGAAAGTGCAATATGTCTTCACTGATTATGACTTTTGATGAAGCTGTTGTTTTGATAAAAGAAACTGCTCCACATACACGCTTACAATCTAGAGAACAGCAGCCATTGTCCAGTTTCTGTATACACACACACACACACACACACACACACACACACACACACACACACACACACACACACACACACGTATAGACAGATAGATAGGTAGATAGATATGGCATGACTTGTTGATAATGGATTTTTATGTCATTGAAAGTGTTTTTAGAATATATAGAGTATGGAGACATTCATACAGCAATTGCAGGGTTTAAATTTTACTATTTTTCAAATGGACTAGCCGAAAGGACTGAACTCAGGAAGTAAGCTACTCATTGAAGAGTCATCTGAAAGGAGATCCTGGAAGGATGAAGAGAAAGCCTGTTTTGGCCTAAACTGTGTATTATACCTTGTATAAGTATTTGCTTTGGAGCTAAATTTAGGGATTGGGAGATCTGCAGCGTTAGACTTTCATTGAGACTAGAAAAGGCCAGCAGCCTGGGCCTTAGTACCCTTAAACAAAAAAGTGAACTGGATACTATTATGAAGGCACTATTTGATTTATTTTTGGAACTGCAAAGCCATGTAGGCTAGTAATTTAGTTTATTGAATTTAAATAATCCTGTGTTCTTACATAAATCTGCCTTTAGTGACTTTATGAAATGCACAATATATGTAAATATATAGGAGTATATGTCAGCTGCATGAACAGTCAAATGTTTGAGCACTTAAACAGGGTAAAAAAAGATTGAATCTATAAGTTTTGAATAAAAAATGAGCAAAATTACTTTTTCTGAAAGGAGGCAAGCCCTCCTGCACTCTCACACCCCGTGCTACTTATTTATGCAAACTCCAAGATCAGACTACAGTGGGGAAAGGGGAAATTTCCAGACTCTACTGTACCCAGATCTCACACAGCAAAATACTGGTTAAGTTCAAAAAGTTAATTTTCAAACTATTTTGCCTGTATTCATATACATGTATGTAAAAACAACAATATGCAGAAGCTTTGAAACACATTCAATATATTTTTAGATATCAAAATTAACTTTAACATAAAAAATGTTTGAAACTGCACCAATTGCAAAAGGAAATTAATGCTGTCTTTTTGCAATCCATTAACTAAAAAAAAGAAGCAAATATTAAAATAGTATAGCCATACTATCACCACTGACAAAAATTATGGATAAGTGCATCCACAACCAATTAATGCACTATCTCACCCAAAATAAACTACTGGCCAACTCTCAGCATGGGTTTAGGCCGCACCACAGCACCACATCAGCCCTCCTATCCTTCTCTAACTCTATCAACATCAACTGAAACAATAACAAACTTACCACAGCTCTCTTCCTAGATCTCTCTAAGGCCTTTGATATAGTCAATCACCAACTGCTTCTCTGTAACCTGAAGGAACTGTCACAGAATAGTAGCTCCATTAAATGGTTCCAATCTTACCTGTCTGGTAGACAACAAGCAGTTTTATGGCAAAATACCCTATCCACACATCTACCCATTACTCTAGGAGTCCCCCAAGGCTCCATACTTGGACCACTACTCTTCTCAGTCTTTATCAATGACCTACCCACCATCACTCCTAAGGCCACCTGCATCCAATACGCAGACGACTCTACTTTAATATGTACCACCTCCTCCTCAACTGAGCTTATGACCCTAACCCAGAATACTTTCAATGATGTAGAAAATGGTTTGCAAACCATCAGCTTTTATTAAACTCCAACAAAACTAAACTGCTCATCTTTAGCCCCACCATGCACATCCTCCTCACCATTCTTTACTATAAGTTCCAGCAATGGCACAATTATATCCCCAGATACTTACACAAAACTCCTGGGCATCACAGTCGATAACGCCCTAAAATATGATATCCATGTCAATCAAACCATCAAATCTGTCAACAAAAAACTGGGCTCACTATACAGGATCAAAACCTTCCTCATTCCTTTTGCAAGAACCACTATTGCTGGGTCCCACCTACTTTCTACCCTCCTCTATGCCTCCCCCCTCTTCACTAACCTGAACCAAGCCACCCTTACCAAACTTGCTAGTTGTTACAACCATATTGCTAGATTTACTACAGGTGCTACCTCTAGGACCCATCATTTTATTAACCTAAGTCAATTAGGATGGCTGGAGTGGCCCAGTCTTCTCCGATACAACCAACTTATAATAACCCACAAAATACTCTATCAACACAAAAAAACACCAACACTAAATAAGATCATCAAACCATACAGCAACCTGAGGTCACTATGCTCTGCTAACAAACTGCTAGTACTAAGAGCATAAATGTGGCTGGGGACTCTCTATTCACCATCTCAGTAGGCAAAACTTGGAATATGCTACCTGCCGAACTTACTCACCAATCCTCCTTAATCCAGTTCAAAAAAGCCTCAAACTACACTTCCAACAGCATTGGCAGTGTTCCTGCTTAAACCCTGACTAATCACCACCCACTATTCCTGCAAACTCTCCCTAAGCATTTAAATCATATACTCTATTAAATGTATGAATTCTTTAAGGGACTTAGCCCATAACTGCGTGTATTATTGTCTGAAACTGAAGCCACATGATTCTGATGTTGTCTACCATGTTTTATCTATGTTTGTAACCCTACTGAAAACTGCATATTATACTTATCTCTAAATGCTTCTATTGTTCCTCATGTATTTGTACTCTGCTTTATGGAGCTTTTCTCCCGGGGCCTCCGCTGAAAATGGACATATATTCAGTCGGATTTTCCCGGTAAACAAATGTAAAATAAATAAATAAATACTGACATCTCTGTTTCTCCAACCATATAGAGCATCACTGTCAGAGTTGCACATTTAATTATCTCCTTTAGATAAGCTTGATAGCAAATAATGTTAAGTGCTACCCCTGCAGATAATATCAATGTTTTTAATCTATATGATTTCCTTAATAGTGAAACCATCAGAAGGCAAAACTAAACCAACATGTTATAGTATAGCCACTATCTGACAGTGTCTAGAAACTCCCCTTGCAAAGGTTGCTTATTTAGTTTGTTATCATTTACTTCTTTGTTTCTTTGTATTTTCTTCAGTGATCTAAATTATAAATAATAATTATATTGCATTAATGATATATCTAAGTAAGAGCTCCCCAGAATTGGAATGTCAGGTTCCTGTTATAAGCATTATCCTCCTTTATTTTTCGCAGAAAACTGAGTATTCCATCATATCCTAATGGAGCTCTGCCTTGTGCATGAATAATAGATTTTGCATATTACAGAACATTGGTTGAGAAAGTTTACCTACTGTCATTTAACTTTTAAGCAAAAAACACCTGTGTATTAACGGGTCTATATCACTTCATCAAAACGGCAGAAGTTCGAACACCATATGTTCGCACTTCTAACCTCGAAGTGCAAAACCATCTAAGGCTTAGAACAGCAATTTTTTTCCCTGGGAAAAAAATCACTGTTCCAAGAAACACACACACAACACAAGCACACCAAAAAAACAGCAATCCACACACATACACTTAAAATCCTACATCTAACCCTACACTAAACTGTACACACACTACTATCTATCCACTTACCTTAACCCAAACACGAACCCTAAGGTCTGTCACTATTGCACACCCACCTCACCCGCCCTAATCCTAACTCACCTAACCCATGCCCTAACCATAACGTCCACACAATCGCACACTTACCTGAACCCAACCCGTAACTTTCCACCACAGTGCTGAAAATTGCGAAGCCACAGAAACAACCCACCAAATTCTTTCCCCGGGAAGGAATTTGATGTTCCGCGGCTTTGCGATTATCAGTTTTCGAACTTCACAGTTCGAACATAAGGTGTTCAAACTGCTGAAGTTTCAACGAACTGACAGGAACCCCATTTTAACTGAATCACGTTGGCTTGTAACTACTGTTAATGATTTCATCTTTTGTCTGTTCAAATGTCATTTGTGATTCAGCCTTAATACTTCCTACATATCCAGTTTTCAGAATAGAATTCTTTACTTTTTCTTACTGTAATAACAAATACCATCTCAATCATCAATAAACAATATTCTGAAGGGTTGAGACCAATGTCTTCTGATCTAACCTCATTAAAATACATATTTCTAAAAAAGAGAACAAGCAAGGTCAACATTCAACAGCAATGAATATCCTGAAGTCAAGCAGCTTATACCAGCTTGGCTCAATTTGCATTCACAAAGTTTTTTGAGTAGAATGGGGAGCTGTAACAAACACAGTTTTATAGCCAACGATCTTAAGTTCATAGGTTCATAGTTGTGTACTAGGATAATGGCCCTAGGGCCTTTACAAATCTAGCCATAGGATTACCTGGCATAGTGCCACCCAACCTTAGTTCCCAGTGCCTCTATCGAGTAGAGCCACTGGTGTTATCCCCGGGGTGAATTTTTGGTTTCCCACCACTCATCAAGATTTCTCTTGAAGAGGGTCAGTGAGGTGCTCTGCTCGACATGTATGGGAATTCTGTTCCATAGCATGGGCAGTCTCTGGGTTATGAACCTGTCCCTCCAGCATGTTCTGTTAATTGTGGTAATGAGGTTGAGGTCTCTGGAGCGTGTGGTGCGGAGGGCTTGGGATTTCCTTAGATGTAGCATTTCTAACAGACCTGAATTAGACATGGCTTTGTAAGTCAAGCAGAGATCACCTCTAAGTAGGCGATATGATTCAGAGAGTAGTTGGAGTTTTTGGAGTCTGTCCATATAGGACAAGTGTTTAAGGCCTAGGATCTTCTTTGTGAGGTACTTTTGCGACCTCTCCAGTTGTTGCAGGTATCTAGTGAGGTACATGCCAAATGGAGCATTGTACTCGATGAGTGGCCTAATGAGGGAAGAGTAGAGGGAGACAATGACCTCTTTCTTCCTGGATGCAAAACCCTTAGTAATGACATGTGCCACATAGAAGAACTTTATGTCCACAGTGGCAATGTGGTGATCAAAAGAGAGGTTGCTATCAGCCTCTGTTCCCAGATCTCTTATAATGCCTTCTGTGTTCAGTGGACTACCATCAATGTGGTAATTCATGGGAACTGGGTTTTCCCAAAGGTGATGATGACACATTTTTTGGCATTGAGGTTAAGGCCATGGTTCTGAAACCAGTCTTTGGTCTCAGTGAGGACATTCTGTAGGACGTCAACATAATTCGGGGAGTTAATAATAGCTCCCAACTTGCAATTGTCTGCAAACTTTGTCAGCCAGAGTCCCTTCATGTTGGCCTGGACTTCAGAGAAGTAGATACCAAACAGGAGAGGACTCAGGACTGAACTCTGTGGGACTCCACTCGTGACTAATCATCAGTCTAACTTGGAGTCAGCTACTTTCACATTGTGGCTTCTGTCTGTGAGCCAGTTTGCAACCCATCTAGTGATATAGGGGTTGATGCCAAGCTTAGTGAATTTTTCTATGATTTCTGATTGGGGAATGGTATCAAAAGCCTTGGCCAGATCAAGGTAGACTGTATGAAACACCTTGCCTTCATCCACAGCTCTGGTTACTGACTCAAAGAAGTTGACCAAATTGAGCAGGCATGATCTGCCCTTCACAAAACCAAACTGTGTGGGATCTAGAGTTTGTAGATTCCCTATATCCGTATTTATTAGGTCTCTTCTTCAGAAATATAAAGAACTCAGAAATAAAATAAAAAAATTCATCCATCATGACAAAATAAACTTCTATGCCAATCCGCCCTCTACTCTTAAATCAGACCCAAAGAAATTCTGGAGCTCCATTAAACAGACTCTTTATCCAGGAAACCCTTCCTCTCCTAACTCATGTCCCAATGCAATACCTGAAGACATAGCCAACAAATTTAACAATCATTTTATAAACTCAGTAACCTCCATAATAAATTCTTTCCCCCAAAAAACAACACTAGCACCCCCACAAACTCTATACCTCTTCCAAACCCTCCTAACTCCTTCTCTCTAAAAGCAGTATCAACTAACTATGTAAAGTCATTACTCTCTAAACTTAAACCTTGCTCCCCATCTGTTAACAAGCTACCCTCTTACTTCCTGCAGATTGCCTCTGAACCTCTTGCCTATCCTGTATACATCTTAATCAACGGATCCATTTCTGAATCCTATGTCCCCACTGTATGGAAGAATTTCTTTACTCTACCCATTCACAAAGGGGGCAACTCCTCAGACATATCCAACTTCAGACCAATTGCCATATTCTCTCCACTCTCAAAAATCCTAGAGAAATGCAATCACAAGCAGGTAATGCATTACCTTAACCAGGAAAACCTTCTCACACCCACACAGCATGGTTTCCGTCCCAAGCATATTACAACTACTGCACTCATATCATTCATCAATATAGTCTCCCTAGCTCGTGATAACAATAAACTTGTCTATTGCCTATTCCTTGACCTTTCTAAAGCCTTAGACACTGTCTCTCACCCACTCCTTCTAGATAAACTCACTAACTTACATTTCTCTCCCCCATACTGTCTCCTGGTTTTCCAGCTATCTCTCTACCCACCAGCAATCAGTTAAATGGCTATCTGCACTATCCTCCCCTCTCACTGTACAAAATGGGAGTCCCCCAAAGGTCCATACTTGGACCACTACTCTTTAATATTTTTACCAACTTGCTCTACTCCTCTTGTCCCCAGTCATCTCTTGTGCAATATGCTGATAACTCAACTGTTATAACCATTGCTGACAACCCAACTGACCTTCACTCAACTACCCAGGCATCCTTCCACACCATTGAGACTTGGCTTAGTGATAACAAACTAATACTTAATCCAAAAAAAACTAAGCTCCTACTCTTCCTCCCTAAAAACATCACCACACTCAAAAGTACATTTTCCATCTTATCCTGCAACAACACTATCACCTCAGCTAAATCTAGTACAAAATTGCTAGGTTTTACAATAGATGATCAGCTTAAGTTTGATCTCCATATTACTAACTCGGGAAAAAGAACTCATCAGAAACGCAGACACCTTTTCTGTAGCAAGAAATACTTAACTAACACTGCCCGAAGAACTCTCTCCCAGGCTTTATTACTCCCAACACTCCTGTACAGCTGCCACATATTCACAAACCTAAATTCTACACTTATTTCCAAGCTTGAAACTACCTATAATAAGACTGCCAGATTTGCAGCTAACCAAACCTACAAGTCATACCACTGCTTAGCACTACAGCAACTAGACTGGCTAGAATTCCCTCAGCTGCTCCAACTATACCAAATTCAAATCATCCACTCTATCCTCTATCTATCCTCCTTCTGCCCCAGCCTCTCCACTATCATATCCAAATATTCCCATGCTAGGATGCTATGCAGCTCAAATCAAGAATTATTAGACATCTACAAACCCAAAACCAAAATAGGCTGCCTTCTGTATAACTATAACCCAGCTACATGCTGGAACCAACTCCCCTTTGAAATAAAATTCCTCCAGCATACTAAAAGTTTCAAATTAGCCACAAGGAAATACCTAAAAACAAAGTGGTCTTGCCACTGTAGCCAACCGCCCTCAAACCACCATCCTTTCACCTATTTCACCACCTCACTCTTAATGTATCTCTAACACTATTCCCCTGCTTCTTCTACTTCTTCCCTTCCTCTATCTCCAACCACTCTTAATTCTTACAGTCTCAAAACAACCTACCTGTCTCATCTGTCTCCTATACTCTACCTCCCTACATCTCCTACCAGCCATTCTTACTTTCCTTTCTTGTTTCCAAATTCCTATACAACTCGGTCCTACCCACTTTAAATAAGCATCTGCCTAACTATTAACTCATTTTGCTCTAAGCAGCTTAAATAATATTTGTAACTAGTCACATTTTCTTCTGCTAATTGTTTAAAACCTTGTTTGTAACAGCTCACATACTTGTCTGCCAATTGGTAATACTCTGTATAATTGAATTGCCTGAGGAGCTTTTTTTCTCTCCAGGTCTCTGCTTGTAAGATCCTATAGCTGATTGTTACTACTATGTCACTAAAATTTAATAAATTGTTTTCTAGTCCTGAAGAGCTTTTCTCCCCGGGTCTCTGCTGAAAATTGAGCCAAAAGCTCAGCCAGACCAACCTGGTTAACAAATGTAAAATAAAATAAATAAATAAAATAAATAAATAAATAAATGATGACGAGTTCCATAGTTTTGCATATCAGACTCGTCAGGCTTATGGGGCGATAGTTCCCAGGGTCTGTAGTCGCTCCTTATTTGTGGAGAGGGGTGACTGTAGCAGTGCACCATTCAGCAGGGACAAATCCTGAGGTGAGGCTGTGATTGAACAAGGCACACAGGTGAGGTGCCAGTTCACTCTGTAGTTCATGTAGAACACAACCAGGGATATTGTCAGGTCCCACAGAAGCTGTATTCTTGGCCTTGGACAGTGCTGTTTTAACCTATGCAGCAGTGATACTGGGTGCCTGGCAGTCTACTGGCATTGTGATTGGTCCTTTGGGGGGGAGAGGGGGTAAAGTTGGCACCGAATCTGTCGGCCAGTATACTGGCAATATCTGTTGGCTTAGTATAGGAGGTACCATTGTGCATTAGCTCAGAGCAAATCTTGATATTGCCATGGAGATTCTTATCATAACTACAGAAGACCTTGTGGTTATATTTACTATCTGCTGCAATTCTGTTTTCATACCTAGCTTTAGAGGATTTGATGAGGGATCCTAACTTTTTGTTGAGGCAGATAAGGGAGTTTTTCCAGTCTTGGGACTTCACCTTATTCCGCATCAGTTTCCTCCTTCTGTTGTAGAGCTTGTTTATGGCAGAGGACCACCAGATTGGCTTCCATTTTTTGGAGGACAGTGTCTTGGTTCTACTGGGTATGATGAGATCCATGCATTTGTGTACGTGTTCATACAGTGCATTGGTGCATAATTCTGCAGTCACGCAACTATTCTCTTTGCATGAGTGCCGTGAAGTTAGCCACCTCTGCTTTTAGGATCCCAAAGTTAGCTTTGGAGAAGATTTTCATGGTGGTTACCTTTGCTGGGGGGGTAGGGGGATGTGGATTTCCAAGTTGATTAGTTTGTGGTCGGATCTAACCAGGGAGGAGCTGATTATTTGTGTAGAGCAATGGTCGCCCATGTTAGTAATAACCATGTCAAGGATGTTGTTACCTCTAGTGGGTTTAAGAACAAGCTGGTCCAGGGCATTGGAATTAATGAACTCCAGGAAACATTGGGCAAGTGTATTGGTACATGAGTAGTTTACCCAGTTAATGGAGGGGTGGTTGAAGTCGCCTAATAAGAGAGTGTTAGGTTGGACCCTAATATTCTCCAGGGTGCTTAGGAATGTGGAGTGCGAGTCTTGGGACATGGTTGGGAACCTATAGCAGGCTACAACCTGAATCGCTGTCTTACCCAATGTTAGCTGCACCTGAAGTATCTCTAATATGTTATGTTGGGCTAACTGATTAAACCAAGGCACAGAATGCAGAATGAAGAGGCACACTCAAAATAATGTGAAGCGCTTTTCGTTTATGGTACAAACATAAACTTCATCAGACATTTTTAAAAGCACAATCAATACATTTAAATACAAAAGTGTGACCAATCAGAGTAGGTTTAAACAAAACTCAATTTTAAAAAGACAGTGTACTGAATCAGTGTGATAAAACAGTATATTAAAACAATATAATATATTAAAACAATGAAATAAAGAAGCAACACCACCTTCTAATCTAAATATGTAGTACTATATTATGTTATGTTGGGCTACCAGTCTGGATGTGTGCGCATCCTTTATGAATACGGGGCACCACCGCCTTTGGAGCTTCGGTCTAAGTTCTGGGGCTGAAAGGTGTGGAATGAGTTATAACCTGGTAGTGCAGGGGTGCTTTCTGCTGCCTTTAACCAGGTCTCAGTTACAGCACAAATGTCGATGTTCTCCATTTTAAGGAGTGCCTCGAGTGAGTGTATTTTGAGATTTAGACTTCTACCATTGAGCAACATGACCCTCAGATTGCATTTGTTTGTAGCTGTTATGGTGGTAATTTGGTCTTTGGGACACCACCTAAAAAAGGCACTATAGGGGTGGCAAGAGCCTTGGCAAGTATCCGGAAGCCCAGTGGTGACAGATGCAGGTCATCTCTGGCAAAGTATCAAGGTCTATCAATCATGTCATCCCAGACAGACAGATACTGGATCTCCTTAGAATGACACCAGAAACTTAGCCAATTGTTGAAATCAATAATTTTCTGCTTGTACTGTGGTATCATTCTGGGTGATGGTAGGATGCTGCTCAGGACTAGGGTCATACCTGTTTGAGCTACATAATCTGAGAGCTCCTCCTTGTCTCTTTTCATGTAGTCCATGGAGGTACATCTCAGGACATTCACACCCACGTGTACAATGACAGAGTCATATTTGTACCTGTTGTTGAGTGACCTGAATGAATGCGTTATGTGTCACATTCTGGCACCTGACAGGCAGCTGACTGTTACTTCTTATTCACCATAGTGAGTGGGACATCAGTGTGCCTCACTATCGAGTCACTTTTGACTAGTGTGTTGGCATGCTGTTTTGCCCTAGGGGCTTTGGTTAAGTGGCACACTGTTTAGGAGAGTTATGTGTCTCATGATTAGTTTTGTGTTGTGGTGGTCAAGTGCATTTCTACCTTGGAGGTCTCTGCTGCTTTTTTAGATTTTTAGTGAGAGCCTCCACGAAGGTGGGTGTGTGGTTTGTATTTTTTATGTGAAGGTAGTGCTGGTGTGTGTGTTCCGGAGTTCTATGTGTTCCATGTGGTGTAATGCAAGTGTTGACCTTCTCCTCTTGACCAGCTATTCTGGTCTTGACTGGAGAGTGTGTGGCTTCCAGTTTGGATATATAAGTGCATCTCTCGCATGTCTGAATGTTGGAAGGTAAGAGGAGAGGGTTGTCGGTGTACATGAGGAAGTTGCTACATTGCCTCAGGATGCCCAAGTTCACCAGTTTAATAGGAGAAAGCACAGGGAACTGACCTTGTGAGCTACAATAATTGTTATAAGAAGTCTGGTAAAGTGCTAGACTAATAAGCAAGTATAAGTGCAGGAGAGGAGAGAACTAGTAGATCTAAGGGATCAATTCAAGAGCAGGCTCTGCCACTGCTCAGAAGCTTTCAAACAGTCCTGGATACAGCAAGTCTGTATCTGGACTAGATTTGTTACAGGAAAGGTGGGAAACAGGAGCAACCACAGGTTTTTAAACCAGAAAGTTGAGAGAGAGATGGAATAAACCACAAATCTGGGCCAGAAACCACTCCTTTTGTGGTAGATAGGCTACCTGGTGCTTACCACTCCCACAGATAAGCTCGAAGGATTCCCTCCAGCACAGAAAAGCTTGGGGGGAGGTGCTCAGGAACTTACAAACAGTCCTGGATACAGCAGTTCTGTATCTGGACTAGACTAGTTACAGGATAGGGGGATACAAGTGCAAATGTGGGCTTTTATATCAGAATGTTGAGAGAGATGGAGAAACTGTCCATATGGCCAATAACTACAATTTCTGGGCCCAGAAATCACTCCTTATGTGGTAGATAGGTTACCTAGTGCTTACCACTCCCACTGACAAGCTAGAAGGCTTCCCTCCATCACAGAAAGGCTTGGGGGAGGGGCTCAGGAGCTTACAAACAGTCCTGGATACAGCAAATCTGTATCTGGACTAAACTAGTTACAGGAAAGGGGGGAAACAAGTGCAAATGCAGGCTTTTTGTCAGAGCGTGTGTTTGCATACTAGCTAGGGTGCCTTTTGTTTGATGTCTGCATATCTTTCCCGAGTTTTCATGGGTTTTCCCTGAGTGCTTTGATTTCATCCCATATTCTAGTCACATATAATAGGAAGATCAATAACTTGTAAATCATCCACAGCTGTGTGTGTGTGTGTGTGTGTGTGTGTGTGTGTGTGTGTGTGTGTGTGTGTGTGTGTGTGCGTGTGTGTGTGTGTGTGCGTGTGTGCGTGTGTGCGTGTGTGTGTGTGTGTGTGTGTGTGTGTGTGTGATATGAAAGAAAGACCTGTCAGTCTACTGCATTCCCTCCCTTTGCCTTGTAAACTGCAAGAGTGGCAGTGTCTCTTGACATGACTGCTATGCAAGTCAGTTGTGACTAATAAACATGCATGTGGATGCTGAAAAAATCACCAAATCTGCAGCTGCTGGAGCAAATGAAAATCAGAAGATCTTGTAGAATCTGACAGTTTAGGCCAGATAAATACTTCATCAAATTAATTTTGTTTTCATGTTTAATCATGTAGAAAACTACCACTTGGTTTTATTCAGTACTCTACTCTTAATACCTGTTTTAGTTATGCTTAACAAAAGCACTAAAACAGAATAAAATTACATCAAAACTAGAAATTGCATTTACAAATCCAAAGTATAATTCCTAAACTTCATATCATGAAAACTGAATTTTGGTATATTAATAGTGGCAGCATTTTTAAATTCCATATCTTAAAATAAACAGGGGAAATCACAATAAACACAGTAAATAATATTTTTTTCTATTTTAACACCAGTTTGCAATATATCAGTAACCACACAAATTATATACATACTTTAATTAATATTTTTGTTCATTCTGCTGTGAGCCTTCATATGAGGCTAAGTAACTGTGTCTCTATTGCTTGGTTGTTAAACTATTTATATATATAGCTACACTAAGAAAATATGCATTAGTATTTTGCAAACAAGAATTAATATCTCTCTCCAGATATACCAGATAAAGATTAAATAAGTTTTAAGAAGAAATGTTACATTAGCTTATATTTAGCATGGTTCTGCAATTATTAATGTAATTGTGAAGAGGCAGTATTGCATGTCTAGAGATCTCACAAAGATGATTGGAGGCATCTCTAGGGTTTTCTGATCCCAACACTGTGGCATTGTTTTGATTAATTACGGGTCACCATTCCCTATCCTATGTGCTAGTCTTTAGGGTGAACATTTCATCTCAAATCTGCCTCCTCTGCAGTGTCATCATCATTCACTCATCTGTTTTCTCCAAATGTCAGTACCACACAAGTTTTTGTCCTATTCCATTTCATTCACTGTACATATGTGAGCTTCCATTTTTACTGGTCAGGCTGAATTTTCCTAGACCATCTAGATTTCAGGTAAAAGTAATATCTCCACTATGTGTCTTGTAGCCAGAGTCCATATGTCTGCTTGAAATCCTTCACCAATCGGAAACTAATTGTTCCCTTTCCTGTACTGTCCAAAGCCTCTTTTATATGAATCCACTACTAATGTTCTATTTTTCTGTCACATAGCCAAGTGCTACCCCAACATTTTCCCCTCAATGACCCAAGGCTTATTTCCACTATCTAACCAGGACAATTTTGTTTTCCACTAGAATATTGTCCAATGATATCTCAGATTCTTGGTTTTGTATAACTTTTCTCCTTTAAGGATATCACCATTCTTGCCTCTTTGCCTCTACCAGCTAGTAATCAGTCCCTTTGTCTGAGGATATGACCTCTCAGTCAGCCCCATATTCCTTTTACTGATCAATCTTTCCTTCTTTGTTAACCATTATTAAGCATACAAAATTCTAACATTCCCATCCATTTTTCTACTTTTCAATAAAGCAACTCCAGCCAGGATATAATTGTTATATGAAAAAGAGACCCACTGGAGCCACCATAGTTTTGACTGCTTTACCACCAGGTAGATGGATTGCTGACACTGCAGTGCACCATAAGAGGAATACTGCACACCTGAGTGTATTGCCCTTCAGATGACATGTTAAACCAAGGCCCATCTGCTGGACATTGTGTCAGCTAGATGGATGTAAAAGATACCAGAGCACCTGTTGAAAAGAGTAGGAAAAGTACCTCAATAACCTGGTCAAATCGCCACTAGCAGTATAAATAACAACTCGGGTTTTCCATGAAAAGTGGTCACTAGCCTAGTGGGTCTGACCTGGTCAACAAGGGATACTTAATAAATAAATAAATATGTTATTCTGAGAAAAACATCAGCAAAGTCACATTCTATTCTGATGTATCTCAGAGTGTCTCAGAATCTCTTTAATCCATTAAAAATTCATTCAACCTGGCTTTTCCAAACTTTGCTCAAAAAAGGGTCTTGGTTTCAGCAACTGCTACAGTTGATGTCAAATGTGCATATAAAGACCTGTCAGTCAACTCTTGAGAACTCACACACATTTCTGTCATTGCACCAAAAGTGTATTTATTTAACCTAACGACATTCCCCATCTTCATTATTCATCAAGTGGGTCATGGATTTTTACAATCAGCAGACACATCTCACAGCACATTTTGGTCATCCCATACAGAGCTATAGGAAGCCTTCAGTATACATTAGGGTTTCCTGGGCCAGTGCAGCCTCTACCAAGACAACTCATAAGGAAATGATGGCCAATCAATTGTTCAGTATTTACCTTGTCCAAAGTGTCCAGCGCATGTGACCACAAGTCTGATGACATGATATCAATGTTCAAAAGGGAATATTTCCCTTATTGCACTGTAGTGCGGTTTTGGAGTTGGTACATTTAAAGAGTGGGGGTGCAGGGGGGCTTGCCCTCCTTCCTACAGCCATTAGTTTTGGGTTTGTTTTTGTTTTGTTTTTTTACATATGTTTGAAGTTTTATAACTTTGAACATTTAAATTTGATATTTTAATGTTTGAAGTTATAAAACTTTGAACATATGATATAGACCCTATAATTCACCAAGTTGGACTTTCTTCAACAGAAAAACTCTCAATCGCAAGCATTGGGGATCTTTATATGTCCCGATCAGACCTTTATATGTCCAAATCAGACAATTATAGCAAGTAAGATCCTGCAGTATTTCTGGTCAAAAATATAGTTAGGAAATCATAACTGGCAGAAGCTTAAGCTGGTATTCATAGTCTGGAACTTTTCAAGTATGTGGCAGTCATGTGCGAACAGCGGCATTATGCGGATATGAAAGTAAGGTTAGCAAAATTAATTTGCAGTTAATATGGAAAAGCTAAGTCATTTCTATAAACACACCCACTCTTTGCAAAGAAGTAATTAGTGTAATATTCATCCTTTCAAAATTGTAAGTTGTGTATGCTGTAGCACATTGCGAGCAAGCACGACTAAGCACAGCAATGCTCTAAGCATTTTAGAAAAGCTGCAGACTGTGCAGCAGCTGAGAGTTTTTTTCTGTTAAGAAAAGGAGAAAATGGGTTACAATTTTTTTCTGTATAGATGTATCCTTTTATTTGTGACACCCTGATGGTTTCATTACAGAACAGAATAGGGAGTGAGGAAAGATTGAAAAACAGACCCAAGACAAAGAGGTGAACACACAAGGAAAACATCAAGAGGTTATGTGCTGGAGGAGATGGCAGATGATGGCCACTATGTTCTTGTTACTGAATAGATCCCCTATTTTTTCATGTTTTTTATAAGAGGGTAGTTTGTGTGGGAAATAAGAAAGAGGGTGAAGGAAAATTTGTAAGGGAAGAAGAGATGAGGAAATGCATACAGGAATCCCAGTCCACAGATTCTCAAACACATCCACTTCCAGATGGTATTGTAGTGGAGGCTGATGTTGCAAGTGGTAGGGGCCTGTGTTGGTGTGGTGGATAGCACCAACTGGAATAACATGTCTTCTACACACTGAACAGAGGCTTTGACTGGCTAAATTCTTCTGTCCACTATCTCTATCAGTACATCCTCAACCAAACTCCGATGCTCCCTTTCTGTGAGGTTTGCTAGGTTGCCTTGTGCCAGAGTGCCAGCAGGACCAATACCTCCATCTTGACCTTGTGAGAACATCCGTGGACAGGTCAAGGGTGATCTGTCCCTAGCCTGGTATGTACATCCCCGGTTTGCTCCTGTATAAAGGAAATAAAAAAACAAAAAGTATGAGAGAATGGGAAAATGGTAGGAGTAGTGCTTATGCATGTAATGAAGAAATGTCAAGGACTTTTGGCTTTCTGAAAGGGTTGTAAGTTTAAATTATGTACTTTAAATATGCGGTATATAAGACATTTGCCTTGCTCACTTAAGTCTTCTGTTGCGTTTCTTTCAAATGCAAAGCTATACAAAATGAGTACTACAGAAATCAATTTGTAAAGCATTGCTTTATCAATTATCCTGGTACCATTACTGTTGTGTAATGATTTGTACTATGCATGGTTATGAAAGAAATATCTTTTCTACACTTCTGATACTTACCAGAAGGCTCTACCAGACAATGCATTTGTCTCTTCTCTTGTTGAGTATTATAATGTATTTTTCCTTAGCTGTCAGTGAAGGATAGCCTTGCTTATCTATATTTGAATGTTTTCTACATATAAACATAAATATGCCTTATGTTGTCTATAAATATTTTATTTCTCTTTCCTATTTTAACTGTTATATGCATACAGGTGCAAATTATTACGGTAGTTTGCTAATATTCTGGGCGATAGCAGAGAGAGATAGGAAATGGGTCTTGAGTTTTGTTTTAAAAATGTATGTAACACTGTCTTGTATAGCTAAAGTGCAAATGCTGAAATTTATCAAGTCAAGGAAGTGTGATTTCACTTTCTGTAGAAATGTATCTAAAGTCTGAAGTAAAACAACATGTTTTCTGAAAGTAACTCCCACTCCCCTTCCCAAACATGCATTCTAATTAGGGTATGGTGAGTGTCATTTCAGCCGTGCTGTATGTGCTAAGTTAATAAATTGCTTTAAGTTACATTTATGTATTTCTCAGAAAACTGTCTTCATGCAATATTTCTCTGTTACTTCGGTCCATACATGGGGATGACTATTATACAGAGCATGGTGCAGCTGGAATAATTAGAGGTGGCGTGGACTCTGTTCCATCAAAGCAAAGTCTGCAGCAGCATTTGCATTCATCAGCTCACGTGGGCTCATTTAAAATGTATACCTTTTATAGTTAACAATGAATGGTGACAAAGACTGCTGCAATTAAACATGTAACAATTCATTATTATTAGGTGAGCTTTGTACATCAGTAACTAATTAAAATGAAGGCAGAGTGCATGGTAAGTGTCCAGCTCACCCACTTGTAAGCCTACTATACTGTATGCTGTTTCATTGTTATTAATCTTTTGCAATGATTCCTTTTACAGACTCAGCATCAGAAATAAACAATTCAACTGTACCAATAAATATGGATGAAATCAGTAGCAGAATGGGTGTTCCTGCTGCTGCTGCTGCTGATGATGATGTAGTTATATTTATGAGGCAACCTGAAGGAAGTGGTAGGCAGTCCTCGAATTTAATAACAGGATCTTACACCTCACATGTTAGTAACACTACAGAAAATGACTCTGCATCACAGAGTTAATTAATCAATGGGGTGGCAAAAGCCAACACACCCTGGCTTGGCTTATAAATGCCCTCAGGCAGATAGCCTAGTACCTACCTATGAACTTATGAACCTATAAGCTGGCATTCTCACACAGTTATACAGCAGGAACAACTCTACACCCCTATACCAGTATATCCACACACTGAAGAACACTTTGAGGATGAAGGCAGACATTCTGAGGCCACAATGTCCACAGTGGCACCATTACAAAGATGTGGCAGACACAGGAGTTATTTACAACTACCTCCGGATACACATTCAGCATTGGCTGCCCAACAGGTATTGCTCCAGAGAGTCAGCTTGAAATGGTCTAAGCCCTACATGATATGAGTGATGATTTCCAACACCACTTTGAACTGGCAGGGAACAGGGATAAAGCCAAAGTATCACTGCTGTGTAGTATGGTGGCACACCAAGCATCATTTGTAACTTCCATTTGTACACCATTTAGGACATATCAGACTCAAGCTGGTCTTAGTCTTACATGGGGCAAGGGAAGGGGTACTGTCTGGACACATGAGGGGAATTCCATAATGCTACCAGTGGTTCTCTAGACAGTAATGTCAGTACTCACAGTGAACAGTCACAACAAATTTCACACAGGCTATGGCAATGGTCATCTATATCTAGGAGAACCTCACTTTCCAGGTCATGGTCACCCAGCAGTGTTGGGTCACTAATAGCAGGATCACATTCAACCAGTATATCACACCACCAGCCTAACTCACCTTACAGATCTCAGGGGAGTCCGTCCTCCAAATCATTTGCAACATTACCAGACTTATCAATAGGAGATGTGCATGGCTCATTTGATCTGGAACGATTGAGGACTACATTAATTGACATTCTGTTTAGCTGGAATGGTGTTTTGTGTGTGTGGGTGGGTTGCAGATATATATAAATATATATATATATATATATATATATATATATATATATATATATATATATATATATATATATATATATATATATATATATATATATATATATATATATATATATATATATATGTGTGTGTGTGTGTGTGTGTGTGTGTGTGTATATATATATATATATATATGTGTGTATATATATATATATATATATATATATATATATATATATATATATATATATATATATACAGTTTATATTTAGTTATGTACACCATACTCTGAATTGTTCTCATTTACCAAACTTCATGTTCAGCTGGAATTGTATTGTATGGGGGAGTCTGTGTATGAACATAAATGAACACTGGATAAAAAAACAATGATTTATAGATCACTGTTCCTTCTAGTTGCAGTCAAATAAGAAATCACAATAGTAATGAGCAAACATTTTCAGGTCCAGTATATCATAAGCAAATGACACATCAAAATAAGCATCGCCCAATGAAAACTTTACTGCTGTCAGTCCACCTTCATCACTGCACAAACAATGACAGTTTCTGAAGTTTGAATTTGTTTTTTATGCAATCAAAAACCATCTGATATGCAGCACAACAGACTACTGTAGACAGAAAAATGGCATATAAAACTGAATGTTTCATTTTAGCCAGTATTGCTTTCTGTTGCTTTCTATTAAATAGTGAATAAATAATTTCAATTTCACCCAACTCACTAACTCCATTACTAGGCCCAACAAAACCAACCCCCCAGGCTCCATCCTAGACTGAATTTTGGTATCTCACCCTAACAAAATAACAAAATCTGGTGTCACTCCTGACACTTTAGGAGACCACCTCCCTGCCTTCACCTATAGTGCTACACCCTCTTTCTCACATTCCCACCAACTCTTACAAACTTCCAACCTCACTAACTTTAACCCTTCTACCTTTTCTGACTCCCTTAAGTTCACTAACTGGAACCCACAAAAACCCTACCTTTAGACGATGTTGTTGACTATTTCAACTCTACATTCTTAACTGTCCTAAACTCCCTAGCTCCTATAAGAACAAAAAGAGTTAAAGCTAAAACCGCCCCATGGCTTACCAAAGAAAACAAAAAAAAATATGCTACAAAGAGGCAAAACCTGGAAAAGCTGTCTCCAACATAAGCAGCCTGTATTGTTACTTAAATACAAACAGCTGCAAAACTAAGCTAAAAAACAAGTCATTAAAGATAAAAAATCCTACTACATCAAACACCAAATAAATCATGCAAAAAAATCCAAACAATTCTGGAGCTCTATTAATTCCATCCTCAAGCCTGGTGCAAAAAACAACCCATGTCCTGAATCTAGTAAATCTGAACAAGAAATCGCCAAACTATTCAACATCTTCTTCACCTCTTCTATTGCTGATCTAATCAAGACCTTCCCCGTCAATAACCCTCCACACCCATCTGCTCAAGCTTCCTCCTCCTCTCCTACACCCCCTACTTTTGAACTTAAACCTGTATCCACCTA
The DNA here is from genome assembly GCF_019279795.1 of Protopterus annectens. Taxonomy (NCBI): domain Eukaryota; kingdom Metazoa; phylum Chordata; order Ceratodontiformes; family Protopteridae; genus Protopterus; species Protopterus annectens. The sequence goes on from NC_056728.1 coordinate 1,954,851,616, forward strand.
CCTTATAAAAAAGCTTCTCTCCAAACTTAAACCTTGCACCAATGCCCCCGACAACATTCCTTCCTCCTTCTTAAAAATTGCCTCCAGCGGTATTGCTTTCTCTATCAGCATCCTGATAAATAGATCACTACTTGAGTACTATGCACCCATACTATGGCATTCTTAATTTATTCTACCACTCCACAAGGGTGGTAAAAACTGTAATGTTTCCAATTTCTGCCCTATAGCCATCCTCTCACCAATTTCTAAACTTCTTGAAAAATGCATACACCTGCAGCTCATGCCATTCCTTACTGAACACCAGCTACTTTCTCCTACCCAACACGGCTTCTGCCCTGGACACAGTACCAACACAGCCTTTTTATCTTTTTACATTCTGTCAATCTAGCTCGAGACTCTGGTAACATAGTTTCAGCTGTTCTACTAGACTTATTTAAATCTTTCGATACCATCTCCCACACCCATCTATTAAATCATCTATCGAATCTCTACATCTCCCAAAAAACTCTTTCCTGGTTCTCCAGCTATCTTTCTGACAGGTTCCATTTTCCTCCCCACCCCTACAGGAGTAGCTCAAGGTTCCATACTAGGCCCTTTGCTATTTAATGTCTTTATTAACAATTTCTACAAAGCCATACCCAATACCAAAATATTTCAATATGCAGACGATTCCACTTTGATCTGCTGCCCCTCTAACCTATCTGATCTTCAGTCTCTAGTTCAAACTGCCTTCTCAACTACTGAAAACTGGATGCACCAAAACCACCTCTCACTAAACACTAACAAAACTAAGATTCTTCTATTCACTCCTTCAAAATTTACTCCCATTGATAAAAACTCACTTCAAATTACCAGCCTTAACAATTCCATTATCGAAGTCGTTCCCTCAGCCAAACTCCTGGGGGTCACCATCGACGAGCACTTATAATTCAATACTCACATCCAACTTAATGTCAAGAAAATCCACATAAAACTCGGCCTATTCTACAGAAACAACCACTTCCTCACTCCCTCCACCAGACAAATTTTGGCCACTACCTATTTCCTTCCCTCACTTTTGTATGGCTCTCCTCTGCTTACCAATCTATCTTCCACACTCACCTTTAAACTGGAAGTGTGCTACAACAAAATCTCCAGATTCGCTACCAAGGCAAAATCCTCCTCCCATCACTGCACCTCCCTACACTCTTTAAATTGGCCTGAACTCCCTAATCAACTTGACTTCCTCCAAATTGTCACAGCCCACAAATTATTATTCTAACCTGCTAGCTGCCCTGCATTATCTAATATCCTACAACCATATACCCCCCTTAGATCCCTTAGATCTACTCACCAAAACCTTATAATCATCCAAAAGCCCAAGTGCCCAGCTGGTCAGCTTCTACTCTCCTTTTCCCTAGCCAAAAAATGGAATGCCCTGCCCTCTACTTTGAGGACCTGTGACAATCCACACACCTTCAAAACACAATTTCATTCTTACCTGTTCTTCACAGGAACTGTAACTGCACTCTTCAACTCATACCTCCTAAGCTCTGCTTTTCCTCCTCTCCTGGCTAACCTTCATACCTTCCTAATTTTTCTCATATACTTAGATTATAAATGTAACTAAACAGTAACATCTAGCCATCATGCTGTATGCCTGCCTTTCTCTTGAAATTTTTTAATAGTTTTGCTGTCTTTACTGAATGATATCTGTTTTGACTGTAATACTACCTGTTGGTTGTTATACTACCTGTTGATTGTAATACTACCTGTTGATTGTTATACTACCTGTTGACTGTAATACTACCTGTTGATTGTTATACTACCTGTTGATTGTTATACTACCTGTTGATTGCAATGCAGATATTTTTCTTGTAATTCTCTATGTAATGCAACTTTGATTTGTGGAGCTTTTCTCCCTGGGCTGCCACTGAAAATGGGCTCTCGAGCCCAGAGGACTTCCCCGGTCACCAAACTGGAATAAATAAATAAATATAATTAAAGCAAATGTCATTTAGTACAGCAGGTACAACTGTTGATTTCTTTACTGATTTGATGCCTTGCAGCATCATTCAATTGGAATCAGTGACCAGTCAGGCAAACCGAGAGTTATACAAAACTGTTTTAAGATGAAAGAGAATGTCTGAAAGATTGTGACAGGAGACCATGCACCACACAGCTTACCCAACAAATATCACTGCATGCACCAATTATACTCTGTGTGTTTTTTACATTAAAAAGGAAGCACTAACCTGAATTTCCCTGGTCCATAGTTCTGAACTAGACTCTTGTGCACAAGCCTACTGCATTGGGTCACTTACTACTGCTGTCAGCTGGTCATCAGTAATCAAAGTGGGACAAGTACCAGGAGCTGCAGTGACAGTATTGGTCACTTCACCACCAGACTGGCACATGATCATGTTATGCAACAAGCAGTAAACATCCTGCATACAGTAGCTGAATCATACTGAGGGGCACCTTCACACTCATCTAGGCATCTGAAATGGCTCTTCAGGAGGCTAAACACCCTCTCAATGACTATATGGAACTAGGACAGGGATGTGTTACATGTATCCTCCTCAGCTCCAGAAAGGTTTCTCACTGGAGTCAAGAGACATGGCTCCAGTGGATATCCAGCATTCCCTTTAAAAAAAGAAACAAAAAGGAGAGAGAAAGGGGAGGAGAGACAAAACAGGAAAACAGATATTAATATTCAGTAATAAATTAACATCCATATTTACATAATAAAATGATAAATAAAAATCATCTTAACAACAAAATGATCACTGGGCATTCTACCACGCAGAAAAAGGTGGTACAGTGAGCTAGTGTGCCAGATATGGGAATCATGTGCCCTGCTAGGATGCTGGCCAGAGATGTTGCTGATGCTCCCAAAGGTATCACACACTACCTGGTATTTGATGGAATGGTAGCCCTTCCAATTGCAGTACTGCTCCCCCTGTGGATCAGGAGGGTCCCTAATTGCAATACGGGTGCAATCTAAAACACCAAGCCTCAGAGTAATGTGTCTTCTCATAAAAGAAATGCATAGTCCTGGCCTGGTACCAAGCTGACGCCAGTAAACAGATTGACTGATCCACATGTCTCAAGAGCACATACAGGAATGGTTTTAGTGTCTTTGAGGCAGAATTCTAGTCTATGAGATCACCAGATTGTCCCCTGTATGTCTCTGAAAGGTCCCCATAGCAAATACATTGAGGGGTATATATACTTTGGTGTCCACAGGAAGAGGAGGTCTATACACTCATCCACTGCCCCTATGGAGGCCAAACATGCCTACTAAGACTCTTATAATGCCCCTGTTCACTCTAAACTTATTGAGGATTTCTTGATTATTAAAGTTATAATGAGACTTTAACTACCCATCAATAAAACTGGAGACCTATAACTCAAATGTTGGCTATGTTCAAACATTCTTCGATTTCAAGAGCAAGACCTTTCCAATCAAATAGTCAAAGAGCTGCAACATATTCTTGAGGTAGTCCTTAAAAATATGGCAGCTATATACACTGTCCAAAATGTATATCCTTAACCTTAAATCCTTTATATGAATAGTGTATCCTTTCCAGTCAAACCTGACAACAAATTGTTAATCTTCTCTTTCAAAATCACTAAACCAGCAGTTTCAAATATCGCGCTATTCAAAGACTTCATATGTACAATCTTCCTAAAATTCCATGATGAAAACTTTCATTTCATGTACAGCTACACCCCTCACTCAAATTGTTGAAATGAGTCTCATTCAGTTCGGTGATATTTCAGAACTCTGACTGGAAAAACATTGAGCCAAAATTGTCAATAGTCTAAAACATTGACTGCAAAGTTGTGCAGGAAGACTATTTTTTACTGGGATTGCAGTACAGTAGGGATGGGGCATTTCTACTTTCCCTCTGTAGTATGATCTCAGAGTCAGTATATATAAATAACAGGGAATATGGGGTGGTGCAGTAGGGCTTGCACCCCACAAAAACAAAGTGCTTGCTGTTTCTTTGATTTCTGACATTTTAGAACATCAACAATTTCAGCTTGATGTTTTGTCAGACACTGTTCTGAAATGTTGATCATATGAAGTAGATCCATTGACACGATTACTGGTTATGCAAAAAATGCTGCAGTCACATATAAACCATATCATTCTGTCAGTCCCTAAACAAATATATTAAAACAATCAGAACGGAAAGAGCAAAACATATGCATAAATAAACTATATGGTAAGAAGAAAAAGATCATTAAAATATATAGCAAATCTAAAGATCCACAAATCCAGGTAAAACTTCAAAAAGCTATCCATCTATAAAAAATGTCATCAGGGAAACTAAGACCATTTCTCCACCAATAGGGAGATGGTCCATACTATGCTCTATAAGGCCTATAAAACTGTACCAATGGGGGGCTCTGATAATATCCCAAGATGCCTCCTGAATAGCACAGAACATGACTTGTTAGGCCACCCAGAATCTCTGTTTTACCCCAGCCTACAAACAGGCTTTCTGCCAAATGAATTGAAGACTGCATAGGTTATCCCTCTACACAGGTGTGGCTCTTCTATGGACACAGGGAACTATAAAGTTATATGTCTGACTGGTCTCATATGCAAGGACATGGAAGGATTTTACATGGATCTGATAAAATAACATAGAAAACCTGGAGACACTGATCCCAACCCAGTTCAGTTTTGTCGAAGGCATGTAATTCTTACTTAACCTGGTGGACTTCTTCAAAAAAGTCACTAAAGCTATATCTATATGAAGGCAGAACAGTGCACACCACTTACTTTGACCTAGCCAAGGCATTCCACATAATAACTCAGTTTGGCATTGCAGATAAACTTACAAAATTAGGCATAAACCCATACGTAACCTAATAGATAGCTAACTGGATCACTGATATGACACAAGAAGTTAGGGTAGAGGAATCAACCTCCACAAAAAAGACCAGTACTAGTGATTCCAAAGAGATTGGTGCAGTGGCCTCTCCTTTTTAGTATCACCTTCTCTGAAGTCATGGCAAATATCAGGTTCTCTGGCTGACCAAGTTTGCAGACAACTGCAAACTAAGTGTCATCACTGAAGCCCCTAAAGAAACAGATACACTTCAAGAGCTTCATGAGGGTCTGATGAGACAAATAACTTATGCTGCAGCCATGAACTAAAAATTAATGCAAAAAAATGCGTAATAGTACTCTTTAGAAAGATAGACATTCCTGGACATTACCACATTTACAATATGCCCCTAAAAGTGGCCTCACTAGTCATGGATCTAGGAATGCATGGTGACAGCAACCTGACCTCTGACCACCATATATCTACTGTAGTCCAAAATCATTCTATTTTGCACAAGTTGTTAATAAGGACATGGCATCCATTTTTAAGGATGCCATTGTTCCACCGTACATGGCTTTCATCCAACCAGTCAGAGAGTACAATGCGCCCTTCAGCATGTACCTGACCAAGTAATTGAAACAGCTGGAGAGACCATTGAGGTTCTTCACAAAAAAGAATACAAGGAGTAAACAACAAGTCCTATGTACACCATCTTAAAGCCCTGTCCCTGTAGTCAGGTTCCTAAAGACAGCTGCACAGTGATCTATGTCTAGACAACAAGGCATCCTTGAATCTAACACTGATGGATGTTTTGCATATCTGCAAAAGAATTAGCATCATAATTATCCTTTCTAAGGACCTTAACCTCATTTATGACATAAACAGTCCATGTTGGAGGGGGCAGATATGTGTCTCAAAGATTACCCTTTCTCTGGAACAGGCTTTCGATCCATGTGAAGCAAAGCCCATTCCTAACCAAATATAAATGTAACTTGGACCAGTGGATTGGAAATCACAAATGTACCCCTGATTTGGTACCTATATCCCTATTGTACCAGGCCAACCTGTAAACACTTGATGTGTAAAAGCCTATATCATCATTTGTAAAATTCCTAGGGGTATTAACACATGTCAGTGATATTTTGGTAAATTTGAAATTAGCTTGGCTAGGCTTAAAATGGCTTTTGATACAACAGCCTAGAAACCACCTATGAACCTATAAACCTAAAAGACTTCCTGTGAACTTAGCATGGCATCAGATGCTAAAGATAGTTACACATCTTTTTTTACTTATATATATATATATATATATATAGAAATTACAAAATAACACACAACACTGTACTGAAATTATTCAAAATGGCCCTACCTTGTTTGATCCAGTGAACATTACAAATGTAGCAGCTGTGAAGATTGGGTGAAGATAGATGAAGGCTACCAGCCAAGCCAGATAGAATTTTGGAGATAATTCTGTCATCTGTAAATATTAATGTAAACCACAGGCTTGTTGTCTTAAATGGCAAAAATAGTGTTACGTGTGGAACTGGAAAAAATGTAACAACAGTGCATTTTACTGACCAAGTAAAGCATGTTGTGACCCTTTGATGTTAAAACACGGCTCCGGCTGGTCTAGATGAAAGAATTCTTGCTATTGTTTTAAGGCCAGAGTTAATGGCCAGAATTTGCATGCATAAACGTCCTTAATGACTTTGCTTCCTGACCTGGTGTGAGTTTACTAAATAATGTAGCCTGTTAGCCTGGGAACCCCAGGAAAGTGTGAAGAATGATGTAATGTGAATCAGGACTGTAATATCAATTTAAACAGAGAGAATCAGAGAGCATTAAGCATTTTGTCTTGACCATCCAACTGACCAGCACTCTCTTGCTCTATATGTAAGTTTATCTTAGACTTGTGTTTTCTCTTAGAAATAGCTAGAAACTAAAAGATGACTAAGTGTTTTTCTGTGATGTCAGAACTGTACTCCTAAGTTATTTTAAGTATTTCTCTTTGATCTCTGAACTCTTGACTAGCACTGTGTAGTAAAAAGTATTGTCTTGTGTTTTGACTATTCGTTATTAAATATTTTTAAACCCTTTCAACTGTGGCTGTTTTTGTAAAAATAAGTTAAGCTCTTAAGAGTACTTGCATGCCTTTGGTAAAATTGTACAAAGCCACTGTAATAGCTTTAGCCCTGGGCTATACTACCAATTGGATAATAATATTGCACAGTAATAACTGGACACTCTTTTAAGGGCCTTTGAGTAGCTGATAAATATTAGTGGGTGGTGGCAGCTGGTACTACTGTATATTCTGAGAAAAAGGGACACAGCTGAAGTACCTGTGCCAGCCTTCCCCAGGAGTGTCTGTGTGGTTGTATAAACTCTTGTCAAAGTGTATATGTGTGTGTGTGTGTGTGTGTGTGTGTGTGTGTGTGTGTGTGTGTGTGTGTGTGTGTGTGTGTGCGTGTGTGTGTGTGTGTGTGTGTGTGTGTGTGTGTGTGTGTGTGTGTGTGAGAGCTACTTGGGTAGGGACACAAAATACTGGTTGGACAGAGAGGGTGCTGGAGGTGTTAGCTTGCCCACTAGACTGAGATCTGGACCTTATAGCTGTGCCAGTGGGGAGTCTTACTGGGGACCTGGAAAACAAGGGAGCAACCTGACCCAGCCTGACTGTGATCTCTGTGCTCTGTTAAGGGAAATTGCACTTTACTGTGTGTATTTGTTATCCTTTCCTCTTGTATGAGACTCTTAAATGAGATCTGTAGATCTGCTTTATAAGTGTAGGTTCATAGGTAAATATTAGGCTAGCTGCCTTTGTAGATCATTTAAAACCTATTCAATTTCACTTGATGAAAATCAAACGCTGCATCTCTTATCCATGAAGTAAACACCTGAACCACTCTGCCAATCCTCAACCCTATAAACTATCTTATGCAAAAGATTATCATGTTTAATGGGTCTGATATTTTTTGAGGGTAATCCAAGCCATGGACAATGGGCATGCTCTCCATAAGCATGCCTTTACATCAACAAGACATTTGAAACTGTACTACATGCCAACATTATTAAAAATCTAAAAATGTTCTAAATTGACATCCACTTAGATGTATAGTTAATTGTCTGAGGGACAGATTCCATGCTGCGAAACTGGCAGGTTCATCCTTTGAGATGATGAAAGTAACAAGTGAGGTACCACAGAGTTCTGTGCTGGGATCTCTGCTATTCATCATATACTTATATGATCTCCAAAACAAAAACAGGAACTCTGGGTAACCAGGTTTGCCGACAGTTGTAAACTGGGTGCCATGCTTATGCTTCCTACTTATATGCAAAAGTTACAAAGTGAACTCACATGTTAAAAGTCAAGTACACCGGAAACAAGATAAAACTAAATGCAAACAAATGCAATACTGTTGTGTTTGGCAAACAAACTCAACACCCAGTTTATAGTATAACAACCCTACTCTGAAATGAAAATGTTGTCAAAGACCTTGGAACAGGGTTTGATAACTCACTGTCCTTTGATCATAGTGTTGCAATAGCTGTCAGGAAATCTTTCTATCTGGCATTGCTGACCACAAAGAGTGTTTCCTGTAGATCCCTAGAAATCCTTACACCCCTATAGTCTGCACTGATCAGGCCCATCACAAATTACAATAGCCACATGCACTGTCTCATAGTGAACATATTAAACTGTTGGAGAGACCCCCATGTTTACTGACAAAAAATATAGGTCTAAGGGACATGTTCTATCAGGACAAGCAGGAGGCCTTCTCCCCATAAAACAACCTAATACAGGCCTTGTCCTTGTATTCAGTATCCTACAGACATCTTAGGGATGATCTGCTCCTTGCCTACAGGGCAATAAGGATCCCACAGTCTATAACCTCTTATTTCTCCACAAATCAAACAATTCAGTGAACATTTCAATCAGACATCTGAATCTGCTTCAGCAAATAAACAAATCACATTGGAGAGACAGATTTGTCAAGCAATAACTACTCTTTCTCTGGGGCACCCTTCATCTCCAGATTATGGAAAGTGACACACAATTCTCCTTTAAGAAGAAATTAGACAGTTGGATAAGTATTCATAAATTCACCCCAGAATGATGGGCCAAGTACAAGAGTATACATATCATCTTCCAAGGTAAGGTTTGGGATTAAGCTTAAATTAAGCTCAGGTCTGTCTTAGAGAGCTAATGTGAGTTATGATGCAAACCTATTTAATGTACATCCATACTCAGAACCCCAAACCTAGCCAATAATTTTAAGCTTATGGTTACAGTAATTTGGAGTCTGAGGAATAGGCTGGTGTTAGGAAGGCAGTGTGAATGACCATGAATGCTTATTTATAGAATACCACTAATCTCCAGCTAAAGCCAAGTCCATAAAGTTACATTTGAATTTAGTTAGGTTTCTCAGAAATGTACCTTGAGGGCTGCTTTGTTTTTCATAGCAAGGCAGTGTGAATGCAGACAAAGGTTTATTTCAGACAACCCCCTTAATCAAGAGACTAACCTTAGACCTTCATTGCACTGTTACATGTTAATGCTGAATTAAGTTAAAGACTGCGATTAGGGTAGTCTGATCCATAGTGTTCTATTAGATTAGGACTGTAATTATGGCTATCTGAACATTGAGGATTAGGTTAGCTTCATGAATCTAAGCAATATTCTAAACATAGTCATGAGAATTGCTGTTAACAGCTTGTCAGATGGATATAGTCACACATACCTGATATTGGATGCTTGTGTTAGGCATAAGACATTGATGTAAGTGAATCTTCAGAATAATGGCTAACCTATCCCTAGAAAACAGCTTAAGCCTAGCTTTTAGAGTGAAGGAAATGATTGAGTTATGATTAGGTCTACTGCTATAAGCACCTTGTATTAAATAATAGGCATTAAAATTAAACAGTCAGTGGGAGAGAAGATACAGACTTTATTTAGGCCAATTTCTGTCAATAGTTCAAGACAAGATCCCAAAAGCATGCTTAGTGTTAAGGTTGGGGGTAGAAGCACACTGGACTGTTAGATAAGTGGAGGGAGTTAGATTAAAGATGTACCCTTATTTTAGTGATAAACACATCAGTGGTGTTACTTAATATAATAACTAGGATTACTCTTAAGGTTGTCATTATAGGTATTAGGACGAATGAAAAAATAGCCTTATATAGACATATCTCAAACAAATATCTTAACCTTAGCCATCAATGTAATTGCTAAGGATAAGGATAGAACATGGACTGATGTTAGGCATAATGTCTAGATTAAGATTACTCCAAGTCAAGCACTATGGGAGTGAAGCAGTACAACTTGCCTGAATTTATTCATCTAATCACAGAAAATGTCTGTGAAGATTGTTCTTTTCAGACAAGATGACAAAAATTACATTTGCCCAAGGTCACCATATCTTTCTTCATAAAATATATTCAACTTTGAACTTTAAATTAAAATAGCAGTGCAGCGTGACTCCAGCTGCATGCGGTTATCATATATTAGGTTTCTCGATGCAAACCAGTCAAAGTTTACGCAAGCTCAATTAACTAACTAACTAACTAACTAACTAATAATAGTAATATTTTTTTGCAAGTGGCACACCAACACCTGTCTTTTTGTCTGTATTCCATCTATTTATTAGTCTATATAAACACATACATATGTGTATATATATATATATATATATATATATATATATATATATATATATATAGATTAGATATAGATATAGATATATAGATATATATGTGTGTGTGTGTGTGTGTGTGTGTATATATCTATATTTATATAAATATAGATGTAGGTGGATAGATTAGATAGATAAATACATAGGAACCAACACCGAGATTGCACAATAAATGAGAAAGGACAAATTCCCTTATCCCATCTGCTGAATGACTCGTTTATTTTATTTCATTTAAAACGTGCAATAATGAGTTGTCACTAAAGGGCTTATTTTGTTAAATACACACATTAATTTCTCTATCTGTCGATCTATCTATCTCTCTGCATTGATATTTGGATAGATTAGATAGATAGATAGATGGATAGATAGATAGATAGATAGATAGATAGATAGATAGATAGATAGATAGATAGATAGACAGATTGATTTGTGTGAGTGTGTGGATCTGTGTCATAGCATCAAAACACAAATGTTCAAATACCGTCTGGGAATCCTATAAGACTGAACCTCACAATATTGAAAATCAGTCAAAAACGACAGCAACCACAAGATAAAATGGGAGGTCGTTTCCTATAGCACTTTAACTACCTTCCTTCATCTCTTCCTTTCGAACAACTGTAATTGCATGATGATTCATCCTGCAGTTGCATAATTTTTGTATCTTGTAGAAAGACTGAATTGGAAGCACCATGAATGGTGGCTGTACCAGCCAGACATCTGAACTGCGACAAAAGTGTTATAGAATCGTCTTAGAATAAAGCTTTCTGCTAACTTTCCTTTCTGAGTGTGTACATAATAATACAAATTTGCTAACCAGATGGGCCCCACAATCATTTTTAAGGAAAAATGTCTTGCAAGATGACTTGCTCACGGTCACGCAACAGGCAAATGAGTACTAAGGGGAATCAAACCATGTACTATAAGAACTCTAGCTGACATCCCTAACACTCTGCATCAGCTGATATTCCCTATTGTAACTATGGACATCAAGGAGCATGTTCTACCTGAAACAAGCCAAATGTTAAACCTTGGTAGTGGCATTAATTTTCTGGAGAGCTTCATCAGTCTAGCTGTGTTCTGCTTTATATGAACCTTGTTAACTTGCATTGCTTATCATATTAATAATGTTTTAAGTTTATTTTCTTTTTGTTTTCAATTCAAAATACCATAACAGAGTACAGAGAACATTTTCTCTCAGTTTTAACTTGTCCAACATATTTTACTTTGTGACTTAATTTCTCTGAATTGTATCAATGCACACATAATGTAATTCTAAAGAGAGGCAGACAAATAAATACAAATTGTGCAGTACTGTAAGAATTGTTTTGTGTGTGTGTGTGTGTGTGTGTGTGTGTGTGTGTGTGTGTGTGTATTAGAAATATTGCACTATTGTCTGAAAAGCGATTTGTGTCTTTTTCACAAAATGCAGTTTATGGCACGGCTGTAAATTTCAGTATGTTTATGCGGCCATTCATAGGTTCATGGGTGTATATACTAGGCTAACGACCACTAGTGTCTTTAATAGCAAAGCATCTCAATTGTATCCTACATGTTTATGTGCCTTTAGAGGTTATATTAAGGGTAAATGTCAGCAAGGGCAAGATTTACAGCCTGTCTCTTTCCATTCTAGATACAGATGCTAGACCCCAGGTTTATGTCCAATTTCCCATCCTCTGATCCAAGATTCTCTTGAATAGGGTTAGGCAAAACCTCTGCATCTCATAGATGGGAAGCCTGCTCCAGAGATGGGGAATTCTCTGAGATTTATATCTTTCCCTCCAGCACATCATATTTATTGCACAAGCAAAGTTTAAATTCCTAGATTGAGTAATTCTGATGCTATTCTTTGGCAGATATCCATCAGAGTGGAATCCAAGGGTGTTTTTTTATGCCAGGCATAAATTGCCTCTCAACAGTCGGTAGGAAACAGAGTATCGAGAGAAGGTTTTAAGTTGATCTGCATAGGACTAGCTGCTTACACCCTGTATTCTTTTTGGGAGGAACCTCTGTACACATTCCAGTTGTTGAATGTGCCTGGTTATGTACATACTGAAAGAAGTGCTGTACTCAATGGTGGGTCTGATGAGAGCCAAATTCAGTGGAACCAAGACATCCTTGGACCTAGATGTCATATACTTGCTTATAAGTTGAGTAACATGGAGCGATTTTCTTACTAGTTGGATATATGTTGGTCAAAAGCAAATTACTATGTGCATGTGTAAGCAAATCCCTGACTACAGGTTCTACTCTTAGGGCAGTGCTGTTAATGAGGTAAGTTCCTACTGTGAATGGCTTTCTAAAGTGTGATATCATATATTTCTTGGCATTAAGTTTTAAGCCAAAGCTTTGGCGCCAGTCATTTGTTCATCTTAGTCCTTCCTGTAAGATGTTAGTGCCTGGGGGATTCTATGAGTGCTAGATTTTAGTCATCTGCAGACTTGGTCAGCCAGAGGCCCTTCACATTGGCCTTGACTTTAGAAAAGTAGATGTCAAAAGGAGTGGACCCAGAAGAGAACCCTGAGTGAGTGGCCTCTTTCTGGAGGTGGTGTCCTCTATCCTAACTTCCTGAGTCCTATCTGAGAGGCAGTTGGCTATCTAGTGTGTAGCAAATGGGCTTATGCCTATATCCATGTCAGCTCATAAAATAGCCTTTCACATAGTAGCATAAAACTTTGAATATAAATCTGGGTCTAATGATTTTTTTACTGTTATATTACTGTTTTGTGGTGGTGCGGTAGTGTTGTCACCTCACAGTAAGACGTTGTCCTGTTCGATTCTCAGCTAGAGCGTCTTCTGTGTGGAGACATGCGTTTATGGGCGCACCTTTGTTGAAGGTTGTGTGTCAGAGCTGGCAACTCGGCACGTAAAAATCTACTGCCAATCATTAGTGGACCGGAGTTCCGCTGTGGCGACCCCTAACCGGGAAAAGCCGAAAGACACAACATATTACTGTTTTTTTTTTTCTTTTGTCAAACAATTATTAAATACTCTTATTTTAAGTAAAGCAAGCTTTCAACTAGGTTACGTTAGCAATAACCCACTCTTGGGTGTGGGTGAAATTGGAGTTACCAATAGATAGTGATAGCTGATTGCAAGGACAAAGCTTACATGATCAAACAATGCCAACCGTGGGCAAATTCTATGAAACCCACACCAAAGATGGCTTTATTGCTATTATCCAGAGACATAATTTAAGAAAGAAATTGCTTAACTTTCTTAAATAACATCTTTGCTTAACAGTATTTCAGTGTTTTTAATCTTCAAAATTTATATACTGTGCATGTGTAGGGCACATGCGTCTGTATGCTACCACAGAACAGCCGTGTAGAACAAGAGGCAGAACAGATACAGTAGTATTTCCATCACTCTTGTCTCTCTCTCTCTATCTCTCTCTCTATATATCTTTTTTAAATATGTTGCTGAGTTATGTCCTGGCTGTTCTATTTAGAAAATTTTAAGACTGCACGTTTAACGTGTGGCGTTACTGATTAAGTGAAGTGCTCAAGTTATTTAAAATGTTTACAAGGGACATGGCAGTAATATGAAGAAAATCTGGGATGTTCTGCAAATCTGTGGACAGTTCACATTGATTGATGATATTGCTGGTAATACTTGTCAATAAAGTTTTGTAAAATGTATCGGTTTTCCTCATATCCTGTACCATCTCTTGTAAAATATATTACAAAATGTATCAAACAAATATCAGCACAAAGTCTGGCCACTCAGCAACACTTGAACAACAGCCAGACTTTCTTGTATTGGTATATACTTGATTTACAAAGGACACATTGATTAAGCTGTACAACAAGTATGCACGTATTTAAATAACAATGGACCCTTACTTTATAATATTAATTTACCTGCTGTTTTATAGTAGCACATGTACCATCTTATATTTTAAAAGTATATCAGTGGTTAGACTCATTCTGACTTGATTGTTAATATTTTTGTTTTATAGAAGTTCATTTTGTACTGAGCTTCACTTATTCCATATTAACGTTTTTGTAATAGATGGTAGAATTATACTAAAAGGAGGACAAATAAATATAAATATATTCCTATTGATATTCTAGCTTATTATATAAATAGGCTATCAAGCATACAGAGGTAATGTAAATGGACTTCTAAAGTATACATATAATGGTAATATTGCATCAAATTTGTTGAGACTTAGGATTTTTTCTAGGAAGCATTCTGGATGCTTAGTATTACTGTATATAGAAGGAAATGAATGCTATGACAGAGCATAGGAAGAAGCTAACACTGAGGAGATGCTTTACTCATTCAATAATGTCTGTGGTTACTCTCATGAGGATTAAGTAGTCCCTAATGGAAAGCATATACCCCATGTTCTATTGTGTTTAGCCAGCAATACAACTTTAGATACACACTCCTAAAATGTCATTGCAATCCTTGGTTTTCAATAACATCCTCATAGACACCTTGGGTAAAGTTGGTAATGTGGAATTATGAGATTTAGTAGGAATGAGACTGTGATAGCAATGAATGGAAGCAACTGCTGTTAGGTGACACAGGATGTTACTGCATTAAACTGTGGGAATAGAAGAAAAGGTGTTTGCTAGTCAGGTCTATGACCTGACATGGATAGACATGCTCATGTGTTATCAGGTCATGACGCACCTACTCAAAAAGCAAATGCTGGAACGCCCACTAGTCTAATCTCCTATTTCTACATAGCCCTCCCAACACTCATGCATGTAAACTATACAGCCCATGCAGAACATAAACTCTATCCCTAAAATTCCCACACAGTTACCAGCCAACTCTTTACTCCCTTATCATAAACCTCTACTCTGTCCCCTAACCTTAAAGTCCCTGATTACTCCCTTAAACCTAGAATTCCAAACTCCCTTCCTTAAACCTAAAGTCCTCAATCGATTACTCTCTAACCCTAAAACTCCAACTGCCCCTCCCTAAACATAAATTCTCATATCGCTCTCTAATCCTAACACTCTGCTTCTGCTCCCTAATCCTAGAATTCCCCCACTGTCTAAGCCTATATCCACCTGCTCCCTTATTTTAATCCCCCCACATGCTTCCTCCCCATAGCTGCTTGTCCAAACTCCTATTCAAGTTTGAGCAGGATCAGCAGCCCACATGAGCTACAAGTCACTAAGACAGTGGTTTTTAAATGCTTTGGACTCAAGTACCTATAGAACACCCTTGCTAGTCATGGCGTAACAGGAAGTAAAAAAAGTCCTCAATATTGCTTCAGTAGCAACAAGAGAAAAGGGACATCATTTGTTTTTCTAAATGGAGTAAAGTACATGTTTTGCTTAAAGGGTATTATTAAGAGAACTGCTCATGAAGTTAGAGATGGGACTTCCTGCAGTTGATGTTTACTGTACCCTTTCACAGAATAGATACAAATCTAATACATTTGGATTTTTGCAGTCGCACTGCAGAGTTCATTCTGATGTTAAAGATATCTACTCTTCTTCAAAAAGTCTAAACCTTTAGCAAGATAAATACCACAGCATTATGCCTACTGTGCTTGAGCTGAGATAACATTGCTGGAAGACATACAGTGCAAGATGAGGGAAGCATTGTGGTGAAGTAATACAATCATCATATGTGAGGAAACCAGTGTAATCTAGCATAGTCTCATGAAAGGCTCGATAAAATTCCTCTTCTTTTATGTATTTGCTTTCTCAATTTATAGATGCAATAGAATGTGGTAGATAATGTTATAGTAGGCATTATAGTAAACAATGAATCTGCATTGCTTTCAGATTTTGTATCATTTTCAGGGCAAGAGTTTTGCATTAGCAGTCCTAAAGAATGAATTTATTTTTATTTTCTTTATTTGTCAAAAGGATAAGAACATTGGCACAATACTCCCTTTTCAGGAGTGAACATGGAACACTGCAGGGTTAATTGTCTTGCTCAAAGCCACTCTGTAGAAAAGTGGAAGCTGCTTGAATCAAGCCCTGATTACAGAAAGCATCTCATTAACAGCTTCTAGGACTTAATCCTTTGCATTTACTGCCAAACATTTTATCTCGAATGGATCTTGAATGAATGTCATTCTCATGTTTTCTAAATGCTTTTGAAATGACATGCAGCAGTTAGCATTGTCGCCTCCCAGCAAGAGATTCTCTGGTTTGATTCTCGGCTGGAGTGCCTTCAGTGCAGAGTCTGTATATCTTAACTGCAGTCATGTGGGTTTCCTCCAGGCGCCCCAGTTTCCTCCCACTTTCCAAAGACATGCAGCAGGTGGATTGGACACTGTATGTTGGTTGCAGGTGAGACTGTGTGCATGAGTTAGTGATGTGAATGAACTACCGCAGAAGGGCTAACCACCTGGTGGTGCAAACCTTGGCTCAAGATGATCGTCACTGCAGAAGTGAAACCCTGACCCAATATGCAAAATGGTAAAAAGGTGTCGAGGATGAATGGACGGATGAATTTAAAATGTTTGAAACAGTAATGTCTATTAACATGCCCACAATTATACTCCAGATTACTTCTAATATAATGCTGTAATGCTGGCTCACTATAGATATATTCTAAGCATGCATTGCACTGCTCACAAGGAACAGAAATCACTAAACACAGCTACAAATAACAGAACTTGTTAATTTGTCATTGTGAAGGGTGAACAAAAGCCAACATTTCATACTTGTGTATGTGATGCCATCTCAGTTATCCTACTGACACTGAATCTATATCCTTAACGATTTTAAAATGTCAATGAGAACCCAGTTTAACCAATTTCATCTTTACTATACCTAAAAAATCTCTAGCAGTACAGTACCAACATAACTCTTTCCAACAGGAGAAAGGAAAACATTATCATGTTAGCTCTAGTTTAACCTACCTGCCAGAAAATTATTTTTTTGCCTCAAAACAAAGAAATTCTTTCAAATGAGAATTACTACTGATATCCCGTATCTTGTAACCTTGTATAGGGACTGAAGAAGCATTCAGTGTTTGTAATAGCAAGTACCTCTAAAAGATATTGCCTTTTTATCTTGTGATCATGTTACTTATTGTAAAAATTAAACAATGAAGTCTGCCCTTTCTACCAAAGATGGGCAAGCTGACAAAAATGTCACTCTCCATATCCTTTCTATTAACTCCGCAAGCACTGGCCTTGTTAATATATTCAGGACTGACCTTATTAGAGTCCACATACATTATCCTCTATGCTTTGGAAGAATCACTCATTTAGTTTTGTGATATCTACTTTATCTTTTCAAGATCATGGGGATCAAAACCATACCACATCATTCAAAATGCATAATGCATTTAATCAGTGCTGTATAACATGCCATTCTATCATAGACCAACTTACTAAAGTGTCCAGGAAACCCCAAATGCAAGATGTTATATCTAAATAACATATTTGTATTTCTAGGAAAAGTTACATGAACTTCTGTCCACATAAACCTGTCCACCAAATGCAAATGACAATGCCAATAAAATGGTTGTGACTGTTTTTAAAATATAAACTCATAATTTTGTCAATAAATGCATATAGCAAGCATGGAGACATGCAATAGTGAAGCATTACCAATTATAGAAAATAAAAAAAGCAAAAAAAAGAAGAAAGAGGGATTCCATTCAAGGAAGCAGATCCCTCTAACACTGCCATATAAGCCAACAACTCCCTAAATAGAATCATCTGCAGATTACATAAGAAAAGGGAGTAAAAGGTTAAGTAGCCACCTGACTGTGTGTGTGTGTGTGTGTGTGTGTGTGTGTGTGTGTGTGTGTGTGTGTGTGTGTGTGTGTGTGTGTCTGACAAGGGAGGCTATAAGCTCTATCCTTTTATCCCATGTCTTACAACCTTTGGAGGGTAGATCTCTTCCTCTATGTTGGTGTCATTAAAGACCTAATTGTCCTGGACCGCCTGTTTCTCTGCTAGTATAAAATCTCTACTAGTGCTAGATAGAGAGACCTAAATCTCCACCAACAGATGCATAAAATGCAATGGAGGGATAGGTTCAAAAGCAAGCACCTTCTAACTTCTGGAATAAACTCCCACTGCATGTAAAGCAGTGCAATGCACTATCTTCCTCTAAACATAAACTAGATGAATGAATGGGTATACCCAATTTTATTCCAGGACTGAATGGTATTCCCCTCCAGCACAAAATAAGGTCTTGCCTCAATGAGAGTAGTTGCAAGACAAGAGTGTTCATGAGACTCAGTGGCTTTGTAATATCTATGAATCTTTGACATGCTATCACCAAGAATTTACACAAGGCACTCTGCTGAATGTGGCTAAGCCATTATTTTCTTGTTTTTGTAGGAATTTGTTAGAGGTGATATCTTTCCAGTTGCTAAAGAGCCTCTTATCTTGAAAATGTATTTCTTCTTTCATGACTATACTGCAAGCTAGGAGCAATCACTGAGTCACCAAATGACTTAGTCATTCTACAGGAAAGCCAGTGTCAAACAAATAACTGGTGTCATAATTATGGTCTAAGACTAAAGGCCAAATAATGCACTACTGTATCTTTCCCAAAGGATACAATGCATTATTGCGTCCTTTAGAAAGTAACCTACCTGTGGGAACTACCATATTGACAATACACTGCTAAGGGTTGTCCCAGCTGTTGGGATTTTTGAGCTTTTCTGGATGGTGACCTAACTTGTGACCAACATGTGTCATTGTTGTAAAAAAGCCCTTCTATAATGCATAGCTTATAAACAAAGGTATGAGTCTAGATCGAGGGATGTCATTGGCCTCCTTTATTCAGCCCTCACTAGGTAAGTCATTGAATATAATGTCAGTTTTGGCATGTATCAGTCCAGACACATGCAGCAACTGGAACACCTACAATACCTTACCAAAAGGATACAACACCTGAAAATCATGTCCTACATGGACCGACTCAAAGCACTGTCACTATACTAGGCATCCTACAGACTGCTAAGAGGTGATCTGTGGCTGGCATACAAGGCATACTGCAACCTTTTAAATGGAATCAAAAATACAAGGGATCTAAACCTCTTCTGCAACATCCATAGAGGATACTGCTGCTGTGGAACAGATAAACAGACCCCCATCAATATAAAACAAACTTCATCCCTGTCCATATTCAAGCAAAAATGAGATCTGTGGATTGAAATCAGAAAATGCACCTTAGGACTGCCCCTGTACTACTAATAGACAGATGCAGCTCCTAAATGCTTTATCCCATGCATGGGTCCCCTCAAATTATCGATGGTCTGATCCCATTTATTTTCATTAGTTATAATACATAATCATTGACCATGGGATGGGTAAGGCCAATCTATAACCAAATGGGATAGGTTATTTCAAACACCAAAAAAGGGAAATTAGCTAGGCTTAAAATAGCCTGCAAAGGCAGCTAGCCTAATAACTTACCTATGACCGACTATGTCAGCACAGTTGAAAAGGCATTGCATTCCATTTCCTGAAAAAAAAAGTGATATCCACTTAGCTGACTAAAAATTAACATAATAAAACCTAGCAACTTATCCTATTAATACATTGTTATTTTTGTTAAAAAAATGTGATATCTTCTTGCTAAATGTTTCAAAAAAAGTTGCTTTATATTTAGTTATAATGCACAATTATATCATGGTTTTAAGTGCAAGAGATAAGGACTCTCGCATTTTAAATTTTTTGAACATGAATTTGCAACACTCTGCGACTTTTTTATCTGAACAATAGAAAATCTTGAAAACATCAATTTTCAGAGCAAATGAATCCTTGTTTTAGATGTCATGTTGTGTAAACAAAATATATTAATGAGTTTGACATATTATTCTTCTGCCCTCATGATAAAAAGAAAATGGATATATTTATATTATAATATTTTAGGTCTTTGTATTTAACTGCGGTGGTGGTGCTGCGGTAGCATTGTCGCCTCACAGTAAGACGTTGTCCTGTTTGATTCTCAGCTAAAGCGTCTTCTTTGTAGAGACATGCGTGAATGGACGTAGCTTCGTTGAAGGTTGTGCGTCAGGGCTGGCAACTTGGTACACAAAAATCTACTGCCAATCATTAGCAGACCAGAGTTCCGCTGTGGCGACCCCTAACCGGGAAAAGCCAAAAGATACAATATTTTAGGCCTTTGTATTTATTATATAAGATCTGTTTATTTATTGTTTTGTGTTTAGTGTTTATATGTATATCTAATTAGCATGCAAGCTCAATTGTGATGTACTTATAGATGCTTTTTGTTTCTTTTGGAATATTTCAACCTGTACCTCCACCGAAAAGGAGTCTTGCATAGCCCATTTGTATAATCCTGGTAAAGAAATACAATGAATAAAATAAGTAAATAGATAGATAGATAGATAGATAGATAGATAGATAGATAGATAGATAGATAGATAGCTGCCAGTGTTTCACTCAGTTCTGAACCAAATTTAATGAACATTTACCTGCTGTCAGTTTCTAACAGATGTAAAATTGCAAGATACACTGTGGAGCTGTAGTAGTAATGCAGTCACAAGTACTAAATCCAAAACTTGAGCCGCATATTCCTCCCTTTCTTTCATAAAATACTACAGAAAACCAGTTTCAGCTGTTTACAGACATGGATGGCCTAGCTGGAATATATACTCTAAGAAAGGCATTGAGTATGCCTTTTTGGCAGGGAAGATGACTCACAAACTGTAAGAAAAAAATGTTATGATTAGTTTTCTGAAGTTATTGTTAAATTGAAGAAATTCTCATTTCACTTTAACTTTGCTCAACAAGAATTATATCATTATTACTAGGTATACATCTGAATTTGACTGTTATCACCTGGAGGAAATTTAGCCCAGAATAATGTATTTCACTTTGCTACATATATACACCCACACACACATAGACACAAAACACATAAATACATTCACACCTGTGGATAATTTACAATTTATGAATTTGCCTATTACATGTGTTTAGAATACAAGATGAAATCAGTGTACTCAGGGAAAACTCATGCAAACTCAGAAAAGATATACCAACATACCAACATGTCTACCTACAGGGAATGTGGAGAAAGTGGAAGGAAACATCAGGATGTTGTGATGAGAACACAACAGGAGAATAAAATGTTCAAAGGCAGCAATGTTAACCTCATCAGCACAATGTGCCATACATTTCTAATAAGGTTATATAATTATTTCACTAATACACTGTTTTTCCCAAAGAAATAATGCATCATAATCCATTCAAATGATGGGGATTTTTTTACATTCTGACTTTAGACAAATACCAAAAAACTGATTTGTCTTGGTATTAGACAAAGAGGAAAAGAGACAGTCTTAAGGAGTTCATTTAAGAAACGTTACCCTTATTCATCGTTTTAGCTCTGGCATCTGAAGTTTGTTGGGATGAAACAGAAATATATTTTGCAGGGACAATTGCCGGAAAGCATGCAGTGGTATTGTAAGTTGCCCTTACTTAACTGGAGCATAGTCCCATGTTTTTGTTATCACATGTATTTTGTATAACAGGGCTCATATTTGAATGACTAAGATAGGATTACTCATAAATATTTCTTCCACAACAGCTACTTGAGAACTCCCATGGAAGTTTGAAGTGGTATACATATATGTCTACAGATAAAAAAAGAAAGGGGAAAAAGGTTGCACAAACAACCATTTCATAAAAACTACAAATAAATAAATAAATACATAAATAAATAAATAAAATACAGCCAAGGAAGAGTCCTCACTATAGAGTACCCTAAACCTCCTACAGCTAAGGCTCAATGGTTATATTCAAATGACCCTTAAGGATAATCCAGTATTGCCTTCACATGGCATCTGAATGCCCATGACTATTTTTTTTTTTACTTTTTTTTTCAGTCTTTACCAATGCATTTAGGTCAAAATATCCAAACCACACTAACTGTAAACATACTAGGTCTCACCCTTTTTCTAAGCTTATTAATACAGCATGAGTGATATTATTTGGCAATGCTTTGATAATGCACAAGTTCAAAATAAATGTGATAGCCATTGACGTAGCTGACAATATAAAAATAACTTCAAACCCAAAGGGTAAAAAGGTCACACAGACAAATCATTCAATAAAAAGGAAAAGAAAGGCTCAGCTGGGATAAAGTCTTTACTGTGTAATGACTTAAACATCTCATAGTAAATGCACATGCGATTCATGCAAATGACCCCTTAAGGACATGCCAGTGCTTCAGTTACATGGCTTAATGATCTACTTCTGCTGTACTGACAAGATCAGAAAAGCGATAAAACAAGGTATGCCATAGCTACAACTAGTGAAATTTGGCTTTATAGGTCTGAATGTATGAGTAGAGACTTAAAATTTTTTTTTAAAAGTTATAGGCATTCAGAAGCCGTGTATCTGAAATACTGCTATGTCATATACGGTTCTCAAATGATCATTTTCACAATCCTATGAGTCCCATATTTAAGGTATTTCATAATAAAGATTGCATGCGTAACCTTGTCAGCCACTCATATAGATGTCATTTGGGAGATTTTACAGTCACTCCAAAACATCATGGGCATTAGACTTATTTTTTAAGGTTTGTGATTCTAAAATATGACCAAACAATCCCCTTTTGCTATACTGTTGAGCTCCGGAAAAATATAAAATACTGTATGTTTACATTTAGTGGAGCTTGGATTTATTGGCCTAAATGTATTTGTTAAGATTTAAAAAAAAATAAAATGTCATGGTCACAGTGATAAATCTACCTATATAGCCTGCTAGCGCGCGCGCGTGTGTGTG